>NC_079897.1:5788716-5833166 GCF_024868665.1 Triplophysa rosa
CCTGATGCCCGCAAGACTCGCCGACCGGTTTTACGCGAAGGCTGTAGGACCTCGCGAAGGTGATGGGTGTAGCCCAACCCGCAGCTCTGCAGATGTCTGCCAGAGAGGCGCCTCGAGCCAGTGCCCACGAGGAGGCTGTACTCCGTGTGGAGAGAGCTCTCACCCAGTGGGCGTAGGCGATCTTAGGACAGGTACGCCATAGTGACGGCGTCCATGATCCAGTGCGCCAATCTCTGTTTGAGACAGCCCTCCCTGCTGATCTCCAAAACAGACAAAGAGCTGCTCAGAGCTCCTGTGGCTCTGCGTGCGGTCCAAGCAAAGGCGCAATGCGCGTACTGGACACAACACGGATGAGGTTGGGTCTTCCTCCCCGGTGGGGAGCGCCTGTAAGTTCACCACCTGGTGTCTCGGGGGAGTGGTGGGAACTTTGGGCACGTATCCGGGCCGGGGTCTCAAGATAGCGTGAGAACGACCGGGCCCGAGTACTAGGCAATCTGTGGACACGGAGAATGCTTGTAGGTCCGCTACCCTCTTGAGCGTCCTCCCGCGAGCCGTCTTCATCGAAAGTGAGAAAGAGTGGCATCTCCGAGGGGGCTCCAGGACCGCATCAAGGTCGTAAGAGGGTACAGAGCGTGGGTGAGGTGGTAGCCTTCCCGCGCCCCTTAGGAACCAAATGATCAGGTTGTGCTGTCCTAGAGACTACCAGCAACTGGGTCGTGATGAGCGGCAACAGCGGCTACATACACGTTCAGTGTGGAAGGGGGAGAGATTACTCTCGAGTCTCTGGGAGGACCGCACCCACTTGATCAAGCAACTCCGCGGGTCTTCTCTTCGAGAAGAGCACCAGGATGAGAAGAGGCACCACTATAGGCGTATAGTCTCCTAGTGGCAAGGGCCCTAGCCTGAGTAATGGTCTTAACCGCCGCAGGGGTTAGGCCACTCAGGATCTCCTCGTTCCGTCCAGGGGCCAGACATGGAGGTTCCAGAGGTCTAGCCCGTAATGCCATAACGTGCCCTTCCCCTGGGAAAGCAAGTCCTTCGTCAGGGGAATCGGCCAGGAGGGAGCTGTCGTCAAGAGCATTAGCTCCGAGAACCAAGTCCGGTTGGGCCAGTATGGCGCAACTAGTACACTTGATGCTCCTCTCCCTGACCTTGCACAGGGTCTGTGCAATGAGGCTCACTGGGGGAAAGACGTACTTCCGCTTGTCCCACGGCCAGCTGTACGCTAGAGCATCCGTGCCGAGGCAGGGAGTATCTTAGCGGGAAATGGGTGGTGTCCAGGGAGGCGAAGGGGTCTACCTTAGCCCGCCCGGACTGTACCCAATGAGCTGGCTGCGCAGGGGTGGAGTCGCCACTCTCCGCGAGGCGTCAACTGACGAGAGAGCACATTGGCTGTCTGGTTCAGGTCGCCTGGGATATGTGTGGCTCGCAGGGATCTGCTCACCTGCGCACTCCACAGGAGGAGGCGTCGGGCGAGTCGTGTTAGCTGCTTAAGCGAACGCCACCCTGGCGGTTAAAACGCTACGGCAGTTGTGCTGTCCGACCGGACCAGCACGTGCTTGTTCTGCACGAGAGGTTGTAACCCCTTCAGTGCGGTAAGCACATCCCACAACTCTAGGCAATTTGATATGCCTGCGCAGGCAGGGGCCCGTCCATCGTGAAAGCGAACCGTAGGAACGGGCGATGACGAGGGAGAATCGAGACATGAGAGTAAGCATCCTTCAGGTCGATTGCCATGAATCCATCTTGACATCTGATAGATGCCAGGATGTGCTTCCGCGTGAGCATCCTGAACGGCAGCTTGAGTAGGTGCCTGTCCAGGGTACGCAGCTCTAGCGACCCCCGCTCTTTTGGGGACGATGAAGTACGGGCTGTAAAACCCGTTGAACATCTCGGCTAGAGGGACGAGCACGATCGCTTCCTCACCAGAGGGGTGGCGACCTCGGCCCGAAGCACGGGGCATCCCTGCCTCTGCTGAGGTTAAGAGGATGCCCCGGAACTTGGGCGGGCGTCCGGGGAGTTGGATCGCGTAGCCGAGACGGACCGTATCCCGTAGTCACCGTGACGGTTTGGGAAGCTCTTGTCAGGCTCCCAGGGACCGACAGGGAGGCTAGGGGTACGTTCTGCTTCATCGACAACTAGAGATTATGCCAGCTACATCAGAAAATCCTGTACCATCCTCCTGCGAGAACCTGTGGACTGACTGACCATCCCAGCTCCATCCAAGGCAATTCCATCACCACCCAAGAAAAAGGCGACCATCTGGCCGGCCCAGCTCAACCGAGTTCCATCCCCAACCGAGAGCAAAGACGGACTACCTGTCACATAAATGCTAAATTTACAATACTTGGTATTTAATGCTAAACTTACATCACATGACAGCAGTTTGAAGTTATGGCTGCACTCAGTGACTTTGATTGGAGGTAGCTGGGTGGGTGTTGTAGGGAGTGGGGGGGCTTGTTGGTTGTGGTTCGGGGTGTTTCATTTGTTGGGACTGTGTGGGTCTGGTCTGGTTGGTCTTGTTTTGTGGTCGATGTCGGACAACAGAGGAATAATGTTAATTATGCCATTACTACTTTTCCCTGGTTGTTCCTCTGTTGTCTGTTGTTGATCGCGGAATGAGACCGGGTTGGACCTGCACGGTTTCGGCGGGTGGGGCTTCCTGGGTCGCGGCTCGTGGGCTCTCCCCGTTCTTCGTGGACGTTGCTCGGTGGCTTTGGTCGGGGTCACTGAGTGCAGCTATGACACGTCAGAGGAGATCTGGCCCTCCCGGCTGAGCCTGGTTTCTCCCGAGGTTTTTTTTCCCTCCATTATTCATCATTGGAGTTTGGGTTCCTCGCCACAGCAGAGCAGTGCAGTGTTGGCTTGCTCACCGGGAGACTGCATTTATTTATTTATTCATTTATTTATTAGATATTATTTATTATAATGATCTTGCTTGGTCTATAAACACCATGCACTGTGCTGTGTTTTACCTTTCTGTGTTTTTCTTATTTGCTCCTGTAAAGCTGCTTTGGAACAATGCACATTGTGAAAAGCGCTATATAAATAAAATTGAATTGGACGACCTCCCGGGTGGTCGATGGCTGGCAGTGCGGATCCCTCGCCGTGGGGGGGGACCCCCGGAGAGGAGATCGGCTCTGCAGTTTTACCTGCCTGGCGATGTGTCTGATGATTATCCTCGACATTGGGTCTTGCCGCAACGTCGAGTTGCCGAACACCGTCGTGTAGAGTGAGAGCGGCTGTGATAATACCCAGACGATGATGTGGCACAACGCACCGTCGATTGAGAGTGCTTAGGCTTCTGATTATCCTCGACATTGGGTCTCGCCATGACGCAACGTCGAGTTGCCGAACACCGTCGTGTAGAGGGTGAGAGCGGGTGTGATAAACGCCCAGAGAGGGAGAAAACTTTTAGAATGGGCTGTTGGGACGGGGCAGGAACCGTCCGGATCGACCACCAGCAATGGAATGGCTGGGGTCGGGCCCGAAGGTATTCTCGGTCTCCCTGGGGTCTTCCCATGAGGGCCGGTTTGGCTTTCGCCGCGGCTGCTGACGGGGTGGTGGTCTCCTCTTCGATGTCTCGAAGAGGACCAGGGCTGCTGGGAAGCAGACGGTGCACGGGATCTCGGCGGCCAGAGGGCGGTCGAGTCGCGGCTGGGGAGGACATACTTGATATCCTCTGTCTGCTCCCTAACTGTTGAACTCGACAGTATCACCAAACAGCCCCGCACTTCATTCTCCGCGTACTTCATTCATTATGATTATGAGCCAATCGTTATACAAGGCTGCACTATGTTATGAAGCATGTTTTAAATGATGCGCCTGTTTAAATTCCTTGAAGTTCAGCTGTCATACCAAAAAACATCTAATACCTACAACACTTATAAGTGCAGGCCTGTGTCACCGCGCCTGGGACAAAAAAAACATTCGAATGAATTAATAGTGTGTGCGTATAGATGTTTTTTGGTATGACAGCTGAACTTCAAGGAATTTAAACAGGCGCATCATTTAAAACATGCATTCATAACATAGTGCAGCACTTTGTATAACGATTGGCTCATAATCATAATGAATGAAGTACGCGGGGCTGATTTAAACACATATGAGCCGCTCTTGTGATACCATAAGCGAATTGGTCTGCGCACAGCGCGCGTGAGGTTAAACACATCTTATCAACCTCAAACCGAACATTACGATGGATTCTATTGTGCTGAGAAAGATCGCTTTGTTTATGTTTTCTTAAAAGCAGTCACAGTGTAATGATGATAGCGTGCTCGGGTGCGGATGGTAATGTACAGTGTAAGAGCAGGTCAGCGGCGGAGAGGGGACAATCGCGCTCCGGCATGTTTCAGGGCACGCTAGAGATACGGGCTCTCCAATGCTTTAGTTTGTTAGTCTGTTAACTTATCAGAGATGCAGAACACCACACAACAATTTTCGGTATTGCACCAGGCACAGTCATCGTCATCATTACAAAGCGCTAAGGCCAAGCGCCTGAAAAGGTCTACACACGTTCGTTCGAATAAACGGATATGACGTTTTTGTGGGCGTTCCCAGTAATGCAGACGCTCGTCCACACCCACTAATTAACATGTAATTTGCATGACTGTGAACAAGAAAAAGAAAATGAAAACGAAAACGAAAACGAAAATGAAATAAAAGAGAAGAGAAAATAAAATAAAATGAAAATCAAGGTTTACATTTTAATTTGAATTGTGTCAGTATTATTGCGTGAACATTAATAAAACCTTTGTAAAAAATGTTTTTACAATTTATTTTTCACATTTGCCTTTTCATTTTCAAATTGGCAGTCTTGCCTCGAGATTTTAGTGAAAATGAAATGTCAAATCACCAATTGCATTTTCTTTTTCAATTTGACAGGGACAACGCATTGTCAGTGTAAAAATGAAAATAAAATAATTTCATTTTATTTTTCATTTTGGCACATATTGTGCACGCAGTTGTGTATAATGAAATTGCTAATCTGGTTTTCATTTTCATTTTCATCGTTTAATTTATTTATTTAAATTTGGCAGGATTTACCTCCCATACATAAATCCTCTTGTGAAAAGCTTGTAAAGAAATATAACGATAAGCCTGTAGTTAATATACAGAAGGTCTAAATTCTAGAAAGCGAAACCCTTGCAAAAGAATAAACAATAAAAGATCATTACAAAATATTACAAAACCAAAAATTGTATATTCAATGTTTTTGTAAATACCTGTAAATGGCTCATTTGTTTTATTAAACCAGTCCCCAATGCAGTCAGCTGCACTTAATTGTTTTTCCAGAATCTTTGAAAACGTGTTTTTTTATCAAACACAATATATAAAATGTCAATATATAAAATGTCACTCACTTTTACTGTCACATCACCACGTGTGGTGAGTGAAAGTCTTGGGTGCGTACTCCATACAAAGTAGAATGCAGTTGGACAGACAACTGTATGACAAACAACTGTATGACTTTACAGACTTAAGTGACAGTATGTAGTGCAGACGAACAGTGCAAAGTATATACATTAAATAGTAGGGGCAGTCGTGGTTAGAGAGTCGGACTCGTGACCAGAAGGTTGCCGGTTCGATTCCCAGGGCCGGCGGGTAACGACTGAGGTGAGCAAGGCACCTTGCCCCTACTTGCTCCCCTGCAGTGGGCGCTGCAGTGATAGCTGCCCACTGCTCCGTGTGTACGTGTACGTGTGTTCACGACTTGCTGTGCATGTGTTCACTACTCTCTGGATGGGTTAAATGCAGAGGTCACATTTCGGGTATGGGTCACCATACCTGACTTATAGGTCACTTTCACTTCACTTTCACTTTTCACTTCACTTTCACATTAAATATGCAGGTGTACACATGAACGTGTATGTATAATGGATCAACCATATAGTGCACATAGTACAGATATAGGTATGTAAGTTAGGTAATGGATGGTTATTGCATTAGATGCAATGCATGATGCATTATAGTCCATGAAACTGTAGTGCATTGTTAAAAGAAGTGTCAGCTTGTCAAAGTTTTTGATGTTGAGCAGTCTAATAGCCTGAGAAAAAAAGCTGTCCTTCAGCCGGTTTGTACGGGACCGGATGCTCCGGCATTGTATGCCTGAAGGCAGCAAGGAGAGCAGCCTGTGATTTGGGTGGCTGGAATCACTGATGATCTTCCTGGCTTTCCTCATACACCGCCTGGTGTAGATGTCCTGGAGAGAGGGAAGCTCATCTCTCACAACACGACGGGCAGTTCGCACAACCCTCTGCAGTGCTTTGCGGTTGCCGGCGGTGCTGTTTCCATACCAGGCAGTAATGCAGCCAGTTAGAATGCTCTCAACTGTGCAGGTATAAAAGGTTCTGAGGATTTTTTGGCTGTGATTTTCGAGCCTGCCCCCCTTCAGGCTGAATTACACAAAGACAGTAGACCTCTGACAAAAGCGTTCTGTATGTTTTCAGTCATTTGAATGTTAAACTTAGACTTCAAGCAGTTCATTTTATATACCGTATCCTACCATATGATCCAGAATCTGCCCCACCTAAATTTATAGCCACGAGCCGCTACTGCTTCTGTGTTCTTCAGAAGAAAGAAAGTCATACTGGCTTGAAATGACAAATGGGTGAGTGAGTGATGACAGAATCTTCATTTTTGGGTGAACTATCCCTTTAAATGAGTTTAATGTTTATGGCTGTTTTGAAATCAACGCTTCTTCTTCCATGTTTTTTGCCCCAGTAAACAGCTCTTTTCTTTACGCTTCCTTTTTTTTGCATTGACATTTTCTAAAGTGGAGCTGTCTTATCATGATGCCCTTCTCTTAAACTTCTGTGACATTTAAAATAAAATTATATCAATATTCATGAAGCGTGAGCATAAACATGACCGGCTGGCAGAGTTGTGCATCTAGACTCGGGTCACTCGGGTCAATGACGATTGATATCAGTGCAAAGCAAAACATCTATTTGTTAAATTCTTACCCTTTATTTCGCCGTTCCTTCTTGTGTAAAGTCTTTTTGGTCTTGAATTGTAATTTAATCAGGTTCAGTTCTAATAAATATATAATAATAAGAAACTATTTCTAGGGTACATATTTTATGGAGTAGGTATGTTCTGCTATTCTGAACACAGGCCATGAAATAAGTTCTTTGGGATTGTTAGAGTTGGTATTGTCACACTTTCTGCCTCTTCCTCCTCTGTCCTTTCATCATCCAACCTGAAAAATCCACTTCTTTGCCACCAAGTTGCTTATTATCTCCACCTGTTCCTGCACAGGTGAAAAAAAACATAGAGGTCTCAATCTTTGTATTTTCCTCATTTAAATTGCACTGCTGAAGGGAAACATTTCTTGACACAGGTTGTTCTAATTTAAAGCAAGAAAAACGCTTGGTGTGAAGAGAGGGGGTTAAGGACAGCTTCACCTCGGGCTGTGTTCATATATGCATTGAGATGAGTCCATGTTGATCATCCCCAGAGAAACTTCCATTCTCTCCCACTGATGGGCTAATGAGGAGCAGCCCATTAAACATGCAGAATGAATGTGGATGCACAATCAGAGGCATCTCTGTCTCCGAGGGCATGATATAGGATGAGAGGAAGGTAAATGTGGCTTCCAGGGGTACATAGATTGGTGTGGGGGGGATGTTGCACATGTTGAAGCTCATGGCTTGGGGCAGTTTTATTTGTGAGTGTGTGTGTGTGTGTGTGTGTGTGTGTGTGTGTGTGTGTGTGTGTGTGAGAGAGAGAGAGAGAGAGAGAGAGAGAGAGAGAGAGAGAGAGAGAGAGAGAGAGAGAGAGAGAGAGTGTGTGATGTAACCTTACGAAATATGCTTACGCTTGCCAAACTTCCATTCGGTATCATTCATACAATAGAGACCACGGCTAATTATTTAATACTTTTTTTAGATTCTCTTGCAGTCGATCAAACATTACTAATTTGTCTACTCAATGATATGTAATTTCTAACAAGGTTATATTTAGGAGGCCATATTTAAAGGGACAGTTAACCTAAAAGTAAAAAATCTCTTAAAGGGATAGTTCACCCAAAAATGAAAATTCTGTCATCATTTAATCACCCTCAGATTGTTCCAAACCTGTATAGATTTCTTTGTTCTGCTCAACACAGAGGAAGATATTTAGAAGTATGTCAGTAACCAAACATATCTCATCCCCGATTTACTGCCATAGGGAAAATAAATACTATGGGAGTCAATGGGGGATGAGTTACTGACATTGCATCCAGCAGAACAAAGACATTTATACAGGTTTGGAGTAAATGATGACAGAATTTAAATTTTTGGGTGAACTATCCCTTTAACTCATCCTGTAAACTGGTTTGAAACCCTCTGCTCTTGACTTCTCGTTCTCACAATCTCTTTCTAAAGTGCTCTTTATTGATCATAAATAGTTTTTATAAACCAGTATTTTAATAGATGAAGGATGGATCATCCAAAAATTTTAATTCTCGCCCTCTTGTCATTTCAACCTGTTTGACTTACTTTCTTCTACAGAACACAAAAGAAGATATTTTGAAGAATGTTGATAACCGAACAAATAGCGGTACCCATTCACTTCTATTGTATGGACACAAACCAATGCAAGTTCGGTTACCAACAGTTTTTCAAAATATCTTCTTTTGGGTTCTGCAAATACCTGTCATACAGGTTTGAAATGACATGAGGGTGAGTAAATTATAACAGAATTTTCTTTTTTTATGAACTATCCCTTTAAATGCTGGTTATTAGTTATTAGAAGAGTCTCAGGAAACGTTCTCAGAGGTTAACAAGTTGCACGATGTACAACAGAGCAGATGTTTCCTGACAGCAGTGTCTGAAAATGCTGTGCTCAGGCAAATAGTAGACAGAGCAGGGATGTGTATTAAGCATCATCAAAACTGCTTTATGTTCGGTGTGATAACAGATTTATCTGCATATTCACCTGGAGAATTAAACAGCTGCTTTGAGGTCCATCTTTGATGTGTAATCCCTCCAGATGAATGTCGAAGAGGTGGCACCAGCAGCATTCTCAATAAAACAGCAGCAGATGGCCTGAGGGAAGCCCCTGTAAAACAAATCAAACACCTGGAAGATTCGGGCCAAGATTTATAGATCCAAATCAAGCAGAATGCTGTCGTCTCTCTCCAGATGTTAATAAAATAGGTTCCTTAATTCATGTAGTACACACTTACTAGTGGTAAAACTTGAGAGTAATAAAACATATTTTTTTTTTGATATTTTTAATAGAAAACAAACAAAAATGCTTCATTTTTGCAGTGTATGAACCTAGAATTGATGTTAACTACATTGATAGTGTTTAAAAAGCATCTCAAGGTGAGACTTGCATCTCAAGCTGGTTGAAGATTTCAGCAAATTCTAGACAAAGTTTGACTACATTAAAGATGCTAAAATATAACAAGTTTTATTTTGGAATTTCTTAGTCACAGTATAATTCCCCTTGTTGCATTTGTGTTATTCCATATTTCGATGAGTTTACTATTATTTACTATTACTATTATGTGAAATATAATCATTTTATGTGACCATAGTGAACGTATACTGTACCTTAGAAGGGTAATGTAAATATAAAAATATAAATAGGTGTAAAGAGAAATATTATTTTGTATTTGTCAAGTTTTAAAGAGGCCAGAAGTAAAAAAGAAAGGACGAGGAACTCTTTGTTGACCTCCAGCTGGGAATCTGGTGCAGAATTGTAGAAGTCTGATTCACTTGATGATTAATTTCTTCTAATGGGGATGATAAGCGTATTAGCAAGGAAGGAAGGAAAGAAGGAAAGAAAGAAAGAAAGAAAGAAAGAAAGAAAGAAAGAAAGATTAGATTACGGCCCGCAATGTACCGCATAATTAAAAAGCATTTCAAGCGTACAGTAACTACTACAAAAATGTACCTCTACAGTACATATTGTATCTGTAGATAAAGGGGAACAATATGTAAAGTTTAGGGAATAAAGGAGTAAGAGTAAAAAAATATTTATGAGGGAACTGCATGTCATATAAACATCCAAATCAAACCGCTCTTATAGTCTCAAAAGATCAACATTGATTTTGCACATTTTACACATTAAATCTCATCAAAATAACTCATAGTGACCAGCAATCCTAAAATCAATAAAATAAAATTAATCCTAAAGTCAAAACTCTGTCAAATTTACAGTTGACAGGCAGTCTGCGTGTTTCATTCGTGCTGTTTTGCTTGTGCAAAAATGTAATAATTAATATCCACAGTAGCTTATTTATGGGTAAATCGTGTATGGTCACGCTAAGATTGTTGTATAGCATACTGCAGGTCATGCATACCACGTTATATTAAAATTATATATTATATAGTTACCCCGTTTTAAAATACTACATTTTTTAGGGAGCTTTCGCAGAGAACGGTCTGGTAATGTTCCTGTAATGTTATGCAGAAGGTTCTGGAGTCAGCTTGTTATGAAAAAGAGAACGAATCTCTGAGATGCCTGAGGAAAGTTAAACAACTGAGACCAAAGCATGTCTGGGCTAAAGGATGGCAGATGAAACAAATTCTTTTCTTTGCATTTGTGAGATGAAAGACAGACATACAGTATGTAGTGTAACAGGGATTTAGCAGAAGCGTGTCATGGATTTATTCTTTTGTTCAGAGATTTATTCCATTTACTGGTTTCATTCACAAGAGCCTAAAGTATGAAACTTTGCCTTTTATTTGTCTTACATTATGTTGTATAATGATTACTTAAGTGCACAATGTCTCTTGAGTAAACTGGGAGTAAAACTCACAGAGAAAGTGCCATTCTAGACATCCAATAAACATGCAAGTAGAAATCACTATAGGTATTAATAGCTAATTCATAATTCCTGGCTGTCCTTTGTTTTAAAACACTTTGCTATGTTTTGCAAGGCAGCCATGTTTTGGAACCCGCTTTACTTATTTTATTTTAACAATTTATTCACATTGAATGTAGATTTAGATTACAGTTTACAGTTGTTGCGGAAATGTAGCTAAAATCTACTGGCTAAATGAAATTATTGTAAAATTATTCTAGAACTCGATTGCTATGCTTTTTCAAATATATTGCATACTGAATTTTGCTAAGATTTCTTTTTCTTTTCTTGTCTGGTATTTTCCTAAGAAAAGTAGATGCAGTTAGCAATTACTGTTTCATTGACATGTAAATATTGGTACCACAAGTACCCAAACTGCACACTGGAAATGAAAAGTCAAGTTGAGTGCATTGCATTGTGGGATATTGGGTGACCTGCTAAATTTTGGCAGATGCAGGTATGGTTATCATTTAGAGATTATGTGGGAACAAAACAATAATGTCCCGTTTTAAAAAATCTGTTCTGATGTGTTTACAGGTTGACAGAACAGAGGTGATACGGAGCTGCATAAACCCCACGTTTTCCAAGGTCTTCACCCTGGACTTCTACTTCGAGGAGGTCCAGCGATTACGTTACGAGCTCTATGACATCAGCAGCAGCCATAATGGCATAAGAGAGGTGGACTGCTTGGGTGCGATGGAGTGCACGCTCGGCCAAGTGAGCCTCCGTTCTGCAACCGCCTCCGTTCTGCAACATACGCAGATATTCAAGCCGGTTTTATGTGCTCATTACAGCTCCTTCGTGTTTACTTGGAACCTGATTTTGCATGTGAAGGTTGATTGCACACAGTCAGGGATGAGCGACAGCACCATGCCCAAATCGCATGAAAGCTCTTAATTAAATCATCTCGCCAACAACCGTTAACAGCATTTCCTGACATTGTATGGCTGATTGAGTTTGAAATGTGAGACGTGTTGTTGGCTTAGTGCGGGGACGCTTGGCCCAAATGGACCACTCTGCTCTTCGCTGCAGTTTTGAGGCTCATGATCTCACGGCAGATGGTTAAGATTTGCAATCCCCTCAGTGAGGAATTTGCTAGAAGCTTACAATGTATAAGGGAATAAGCTCGTGTTTATTTTGTGCATCAAAGTCACTATCTCTCTATTCTCAGATGAGCTGTGTTGTTTGGTTTAGTTTATTTTGTTTTGGTTGTAGGGGGAATTGGAGATGATAATTGTTGAAATGAGCTGAGTTTAAAGGGGGAGGGTTCACTCAAAAATGAAAAGTCTGTGATCATTTGCTCACACTCACGTCATTCCAAACCTGTTCGGCTTTATTTCGTCTGCAAAAACATAAAAAAGATATTTTGAAAAATGCAGGTAACTACACAACATTGGCTCCCATTGACTTACACTGTATGGACACATTTCTCAAAGTATATTCTTTTGCGTTCCACATAAGACAGTGTCATATACAGGTTTTGAGCTACATGAGGATGAATATTTAACAGAATTGTTATTTTATAGATTAACTATTTCTTCAATAATCAGGGAGAGAGAGGTGGTGACACTTGACGTAAATGCAATTGGAAATAAAAGCGAAAGCATTCCTCTCTATTTAAAACGGTTTAACAACTCAAAATGAAGTAGACTACTTACTGTGTATCTGGTGAATAAGAGTTTGTGGTGTAATTATGAACCGGCTTGTGAGCCAAATTCGCACCAGCGTGTTATTATGTACTGCAGTGTGCACTTTATTTTTCAGGGTAGATGTCGTATTTAATTTAACATGAATGGAAACAAGGCTGTGAGGGAAAGACATACAGTCTGATCAAAAAGTCTCATAAGGTTCCAGTGTTATTTTCACACTCTGTTTTTAATGTGTGAGGTAGGAAAATAACACAGACAATAGAAAGATCTTTCACAGCTTTTTTAAGAACTTTAAAGCGTTTTATTTGATTTTATTACACGGCTCATTTGAATGCTTGATTCTGATTGGCCAGTTGCGACATTCCAAGGGTTGTTATTTTCAAATAACAACTGCTCAAAACTAATAACACCCTGTAATCCGGATGCTGCAAATCATTTTGAGAGGGGCAGTTTAATATTACACAAAAATGAATTATAAATATGTCTTTGAATAACATATATGACATTCTATTTACAAATGATTAAACCTATTTGCCTGTTTGTGCCGTTTGAATGTCGTTTCTTACTTTAAAACCCAAACTAAACGGCTTTTCCTCACGGAAGGTCTGCATTCGGTAAAAATGAGCTAATCAAATATTTCAAATTCACATTTTATGTCCAGTTTTTTCTCATGTGGCAAGTAGCCGTGTAATAAGCGGGATAATGTACCAGCAGCCGGCTGTTATCGCGAAATAAGCCCCTTCAGTGTGATACAACTGAAGTGCAATACCTGATCACATTGTCTGGGCTTATTTCTGCGATAACAACCGGCTGCCTGTGCATTATCCCTTACATCATGTCTGGTGGTCAGACTTAAGATCTTTGTGTATAAATAACAATAATCTTTACAAACTTTTTAATGTTATGTTGGTTTTACTGTGGTCATAAGGAAACACAGGCAAAGAGAGAAAGGGAGAAAAACAACCACAACTGCTGGATATCATATTCTTGGAACATTAAACTTAAAGAAACAGTTCAGTCAAAATAGAATTTACTCACCCTCAAGTTGTTCCAAATCTGTATTTTTCATGAACAGAGAAATACATTTGGAAGAATGCTTGTAACCAAACAGTTCTTGACCACCATTGACTACTGTAGTAGGAAAATTGCTTTATAAATTTCTTTGTTCTGTTGAACATTGTTGATAATGTAGGAAAGCAAACAGTTCTGGGGAACTTTTCACTACCATTGTAATTTTTCCTGCTATGGTAGTCAGTGGTGGCCTGTTTGGTTACAAGCATTCTTCCAAATATCTCTCTCTGTGTTCACCAGAACAAAGAAATCTATACAGATTTGGAACAACTCGAGCGTGAGTAAATCATGACAGAACGCTTGATTTTTGGGTGAACTGTCCCTTTAAGACTTCTTGCACTTTTTGTATATTTTGTTTATAATAGTAAAAAATCATATGCATACTTAAAATATCCTTTATTCTCTCTAAATAGATAATCTCCCAGAGAAAATTCACCAAAGCCCTGCTTAAACAAGGCAACACAGTCGGGAAGTCTTCTATCATGGTGAGCAGTTTCCAAAATCCAAGATTTATATGCTTGCCTTCTTTCGTGGACTCCTTATACAAACATACAGAAGAGCACAACACCATCCTAATGTTCTTTTTCAAACATGTCTAGTCTAACTTTTAAAAACATTTATGAAGAACGTACTTGAAATGATCAATGCCACTATTGAACCTGGGCAAACACATACTGACCTGTCAATATATACAAGAACCCTCCAAAACGGTGCGATCCAGTGGTGGAGGCAGGTTATAAAACAAAAACGCTCACTCAGAAAAGCCCGAGGAGTTTGTTAATGCACATTGACAGAGCACAGCAGCAACAGTTGAGCATGTACAGCGCAGCGGGCGAGGGAATAAGATCTATAAAACAAATGTCAGACTTCATGACAGGCTCTGATTCAGTTTTATCTCTTGTTGAAAACAATTCATCACTCTCAATCTCTCCAGATCACCGCCGAAGAGCTGACGGGAAATAACGATTATGTGGAACTCTCATTCAGTGCCAGGAAGCTGGATGATAAGGTATGAGCATCTGTGCAACGTCTTTATGGTATAAAATGCACCCTCATGGCAACAATCATCAGATTTGCGTGCGATGAGTTGTTTGCATTTTTTATCATTTCTCTCCCTAAATTTGATTTAAGTCAATATTTTTGTGTTTTAATTACCATTTTCTGACTTTAGAATTACATTTTTGGCCGCTGTGAGCAGTCGTGGCCTAATGGTTAGAGAGTCGGACTCGTGACCAGAAGGTTGCCGGTTCGATTCCCAGGGCCGGCGGGTAACGACTGAGGTGCCCTTGAGCAAGGCACCTTACCCCTACTTGCTCCCCGGGCGCTGCAGTGATAGCTGCCCACTGCTCCGTGTGTACGTTTGTTCACGATTTGCTGTGCGTGTGTTCACTACTCTCTGGATGGGTTAAATGCAGAGGTCACATTTTGGGTATGGGTCACCATATCTGACTAATAGGTCACTTTCACTTTTAAAGCCTGCGTTACATTGTGAGATATCTTGTTAGGGATCTTGGCATCTTTTTAAAATGAACTTCAGCCATTTGTTTCATGGGAATCCTGTGGAAGTATATGCAGTGACAGGTGTCATACAAAGCCTGGAAGAGCGCAAGGATTGACAGACACCGCAACATCTAACACTTAACATTATTTTTTTTGGTTGAGAATAATAGCACGGATTCTACTTTAATTGCTTTGAATAAAGCAAGTTTCTGAAACACTGTGAATGTGTAAATATTCTTATTTTATTGATTAAGTATAGTTAAACAATAAACAAAAATGCCAAGTATCACTGACTTTTAAATTCATAACTTGGAATAATTTCGGTACATTTATTGTGTTTTATTGTCTTCATTACTATTCTATGCAAGTTGCTGCTTATGTTATTTTATACACATTTAAAAACTGATTGTTTAATTAACTAATTGATTTTTTGGATTTTCAGTTATCGTTTTCTTAAATGATTGCTGATTATTACAAATGAGTACACATACAGATGCAGAAAAAATTAAAAGACCATTCAAATTGTTTTATTTAATCAGCATTTCTAGACGTATTGTGGTCATTCCAGGGTCTGTTGAATTTCAACAGAAACAAATCTCAGGAGTGACAGAAAGTCATCTAACAGCAATGTGAAAGACTGACAGCATGCCAAGACACATGAACACTGTGATAAAAATTGAGGTTATCACATCATTTTTGAACTTTTCCTAAATACATGTACAAATATTACTGATGTATTGCTTGAAAGTGAATATGAATTTGTTTTCTTTACAGTATTTGAGGTCTGAAAAAGGACAGAGCATCTTTTCTGCGTGTTATTTTGACCTGTTTCTCCAGATTTCACTTACTGCAAATAGAAACAATATTTTTATTTGAAATTTGGGAGAAATATTGTTAGTTCACAGAATGAAACAAAAACGTTCAATTTACCTAAACAATACCTATAAATAGTCAATTCAGAACAACTGAAAATAATTTTGAAATGGTCTCTTAATTTTTTCTGACGTGGTAAGACAAAAGAGAGAGAAAGAGAGAGACACACAATCAACTCTTGTCACTAAGGTAATTACATGGGACTGAAATTAATACAAGAGAGATTTAATACAAGCATAACAAATGATCCACAGGAGCATGTCGGTTTCATGCTGAGGGTGTTGCGTGCTGCCTGACAGGACGTCAAGAGAGAAAAGGGGAAAACCGGTTAAATCGTTTTTAATTTTTTTCTGCCAAGTCACAATCCTTTAGCGTGATTCATATCCTCACATCAGAGTAATTAAAACTTTCATTAAGCGCGGAGGAACGGGAGATCAGAGCCACGCACTGTCAAGATTTCCTGATAACTTTTGACAAGTTTCTGTTTCATTCGTCATCCCTTAACTTTTGCTAAGTGACCAGAAGCATTTAAGAGAGCGTAACAAAGGTACATTAGTACAGTTCAGTCTGTAGTAGACGACATCTTTGAACCCCAAGCAGTGAGCGGTGTGTTTTGATTCTTTTGTGCATGCGCTTCTTTTATGTGTAAGAGTGTTAGAGTGTTCTCATTCAGTAAACTCTCAAAATCCTAAAGGTCAGATTTTTTTTATCCGAATGAAAATGACTCCCAAGTTATTCAGTGCCTTTTAGATCATTCAGCAATCAGCACACCTGACAGTCTTCTCAAAGGTGAAGGGTTTTTTATGAGCACCAAGACAAATCCATAACTAGAAAACTGGTAGAAATGCAAACAAGGTTTTCTCATCGGTTACTTTAATAGTTTTATATTTTGCACATAAATAAGCTATTTTGTATTTTGGTCTACAACTACAGCGGCTCAAAAATGGTTTTGCGCATCTGTGGACTGATTCGGTTTAGTGTTGGTGATACACTCAATCATTGCTGATTGTATTTAGATTAACATTTACAAATTTGGAAGATGCTTTGGTCCAATATGGCTTACATTCTTTATTTTGTTACACTGAACTATTATGCAACTTTAAAGGGAGTTGGTTAACAGAGATTATAAAAAAGTTACATATTAGTATCTCACTTCATGCATCATTATCATGATGGTAAATTCTACCTTTCTAAAACGCTTTTGTGTGTGATACCATCAGCTGACCTCTGTGTTTCTGTTGTTCCCTCAGGACTTCTTCAGCAAGTCTGATCCATTCTTGGAGATCTACAGGGTAAATGATGACAACACCCAGCAGCTGGTGCACAGAACAGAGGTAAGACAACACAGTACTCGAATCCCTCCACTGGCTATACCTGTGACTTACAGAAATGATTTCAAGACCCTCTTAGTCAATTTTAACTATGCACAGACATATTTCTTAATCTGATTTATCCTCATATTTAATTTTTCACTATGTATCTCTGTGTGTGTGAAAATACAGTTTGATGTATTCTGTAAAGGTTTTTAAACAACATTTTATTTATATAGCATAATATTGTACATAGTTATTACACTTTTCTCAACTTTCAATTGATATTTTCTTGAACATTTCTTTTAATATTTATTGCTTAACCAACACTGAAGTAACACTCTCTCACTCTGTCTGCACACAGACCGTCATGAACAACCTCAATCCTGTGTGGAATACCTTCAAAACGTCCATTAACTCGCTCTGTAGTGGAGACCACGAGAGAATACTGAAGGTACAGTATGATTTGACAACATCTGCTGTACGAGGTCTCAATCGATACATTTATTGTAAATTATATTTGTTTTCACCAAAAACAAATCCAGATCTGTTTTAATTTATTTTACACCTACATCGACATTTACAATTTATGTTCTGGGTAGAGCAATCTCTTCAAAGCAGCTTACAAGAAAGTACATGCATTGTTTAGATTTCATTAGATTTCGTAGTGCTTTTATAAAGAGAATTGCCTGCCCTTTAGTCGTCAATTCTTCTACCTTCTACTCTTTTTGACTAAGAAAGGCACTTTGGAAACGCATTTATAATGTAATTATGAGATCCATAAAAGTATAACTTTTCCAAATGTAGAAAAAAATTATATTATATTATATAAAAAATGTATATTTAATGCGAGTCGCTGTAAATAATTTTAAGGCTTGTTCATAGTGATGTTTATTATTAAACAATGCTTGTACCTAAAAAATATTGTACATCCTATTACTGTGAGATGACAGAGATGTATCAATATATGTGTGGGTAATATTAGTTGCAATTGTTTTGCTGTGTTTGTTTTGGTTTGCCAATGTTTAATTCATGATTTTAGATAAAAGTAGTAACATTTTGTCCATATTTGCTGTTTTCAGACTGGATAAATATGCAATTACAGGATTGTATGTGAGTGTTTGAATGTGTGTCGGTGGGTGAGTTGGGACTCATGATGCCGGTCAGACGGCTTTTAAATTTGTAAGCTTTTTAGTTCATTTGAGTATTTCTAAACCTTTGTAGGTTCCAGTGATTAATTGCACAGACCTCAGTGCTGAGATAGGATTAAAGTTCTCACAGTGATCATCAGTCACATGGCATGATAACATTACCTTACCTCGGGATGTGTGCATGTGAGAATTCAGAAAGAAGCTAGCAGGGTGTTCCCATGTGTTTTATTACCTCTGTGGTTATTGTCTCTGCCCTTCTTTTGCTTTGTTTATTTCTTTATAATTTATGAAAGGCTGCTTGATTTAATTGGAAAAGTAATTAGGCCGGAAACAACAAGGTGAACGTGTGGTGTTGTGCACTAATATAATACTAAACGTTGCCAACTTCTCCAGTAGATAAATGGTTGTGTGTCCAGTCTAATTGTTGTGATAATTATAATTAATATGCTTTTCCCTGCGTTAATTGCCCAGAAACAAATAAATGCACTAACTGTAATGATTTCTGCTAATTTTCATTATGTAATAATGAAGTGAAGTTTCAGCATCATTAATGTATAATTCAACATTATACAAATGTTCTTATGGGTTTTTTGTTTTATTGAATAAGCAGTAAGTTTTTGAGAGTAATGGTTGAAAGAGTTAAGGCTGCATTGTCAATAGTGATTTTCAAGGACCCCGTGCTCACCATGAACTGTGTCCGTTTAACGATAAGATTCTCAGGCTCCGTTACAAACATCCCTTAAGGGTCTGTATGCCTGCTCATAGTAAATCACCATATGCCTGTGAGTGGTCTCTCTTCTGCCCGCACATGACCGAACAGAGCTCAGACCCTATTACAGCAAACTGCTCAGCCTCATTTAGTACCAGTCATCCTCCGTGCCATCTGCAGAATCACATTGGCGGACATAACCCAACTCACAGCTGGAGCGCAGGAGCTCCCCAGACCTGCTGTTATTAGACTGCTGCTGTCATAGAGTGCGGTAAACATGTTCTCATGTGTAATTTTTTGGAGGATCTATTGACAGAAATGCAATATAATATTCACAACTGTCTTCAGAGGTGTATAAAGACCTTACATAATGAAGCGTTATGTTTTTATTACCTTAGAATGAGCTATTTCTTTCTACATACACCGCGGGTCCCCTTACATAGAATTCGCCATGTTGTTTCTACAGTAACCCTAAACGGACAAACTGCTCTACAGAGCGCATTTCATAAATACGTTATATCGCCTTCAGCAAAGAAGCGAAAACGTGACAACATCTTAGTCCTGTGTCAGCCACCGTAGTGCTTCGAAAGAGAGGGTGGAGTGAGCTGTTGGTTGCAACCTCACCGCTAGGTGCAGCTGAATTTCATAGATTGGACCTTTAAGCAATGACTAAGCATCTGAGAAATTCAATTAAAATGAAGTACTCTTTATTTTGATTTAAAACAAATTTATTTGAATCATTTAAAAATGTATTATATGACCCCTTTAATTTTCGTGGTTTGTATATTATATTCTCCTTGATGTCAGCAATTCAGTAAAATACAATGCAATGCATATTTTATACAATCAAAACCTCATGTACAACGCTAGCTTGAATAGTTAAGCAACAATATTCTTTTCTTATTCAATTATTCGATTATTTATGCTTGTCCAACTGCTCTGTTCTTGCATACAAAAGTATGATAGTCTAAGTAAGAAATTGGACTCACACTGTGTTGTGACCTCATCCTTTTCAACAATATTATATAAGTGATTGTCCTGAATATTGCAAAAAATCATCAAACTTTAATTAATTTGTAATGTCACCTTATGTTTAATGCATGGGTGAATGGGGCACAGAACGCTCCAGTTCTCTATTCTGTATGTTTGGGTTCCAGTCATTTCTGGCGTTCAGAGCTCTCTGTGGACCTCATGAAGGCAATCACACCGTGGCTTCGACTAGATGCTGTGCAAATGTAATTTATTTCTGTTCCAGAGGAATGCTTAGAAAGATTGTATTTAAACTAGAAGTTGTTGAGGAAGCAAACATGTGTTGGGTGGATAGGGTTAATTTTGTTGAAATTGTCATTAAAATAAAAGAAACACAACATTTTTTTTGGATGGTAAAAATTGGGTGTTTTTACACCCAATACAAGTGAAGGTAATGTTTAAATTGAGTCTAACATAACCCAAATACCACATTTTGTATACATTTTTTAAAACTTGTACAGTGTGAATCGTACAAAATAGTAAAATTATTAGAAAAAATAGTAATGAAGTCACACTCATAACCTCACTCCTAAACTAACCGTTCATACTGAAACATAACGATAAAACGTAACTAAAATCTTATTCTTAGAAATAAGCCATTCCGTAAGATTGAATTGACATGACAGTGTGTTGAAAATGATGTTGAAAATGATGAGCAAAATATTATATTGAATATATTTGATTAAAGATTACAACGTTCAAATAATTCAAAACAGCACTAGGATCTTTCATTAAGACAGAAAATAGGTCAGTTTTGATGTTCGCCTTTGTTCATTATTTTATATCCCTTTCTCAGTGTACAGTTTGGGACTGGGATTCGAATGGAAAGCACGATTTCATTGGAGAATTCCAAGCCACATTCAAAGAAATGCGGTCAGCGATGGACGGCAAACAGGTATAGTTTTTAACACGGGTCATGGAAAATGGATAAATTCATCAACACACTTTCATATCTGGTGCACACTGTCACAAAGCAACTGATCCGTGAGCCAGGCAGAGTTTTTAATTTAATTGGCTTTCTTTAAAAGAGCTCCTTAAGATATTCAGTGCAGGATAAATTCAAGATAAATAGGAACTCATGTGTGAAAGATAAGGGTTATTTGAGGTGATTCTGATGTGGGCCACGTCAGTTTAGTTAATTTCATATTTCTTCAGACTGGGAGAATTACCCGCCCATATGTCAACTCACAACTATTTGATTTTTCATTTACATTTACATTTAGTCATTTAGCAGACGCTTTTATCCAAAGCTTTATCCACAGATGAGGGAAACAATGGAAGCAATTGGAACAACATAAGGACAACAAAAAGCATAACTGCAATAAAAGAAAATTGGTCTCATATAGCCTACCACAGTGTACAGAGCTAAGGTTTTTTTTTTTTTAAAGAGTAGAAAAGAGATAGAAGTCAGAACTGATCAGTCAGGTGTTGACGGAAGAGATGTGTTTTCAGGCAGTTCTTAAAGATGGCTACAGAATCTGCTGATCTTGTAGCAGCTGGCAGATCATTCCATAAATGTGGAAATGATCCCGAGAAGGTACATGAGAGAGATTTTTTCCCTTTTTGGGATGGTACCACAAGACGTCGTTCATTTGCAGAGCGTAGGGATCTGGCGGGTATATAAGTCTGGATTAGCGAGGGAAGGTAAGGGAGTGCCAAATCAGTGGTGGTCTTGTAGGCCAGGAGCAGAGTCTTGAATTTGATTCGAGCGACTATAGGGAGCTAATGTAACTTGGTGAAGAGAGGAGTGACGTGCGCTCTCTTCTGTTCATTGAAGACCACTCTTGCCGCCGCATTCTGGATCATCTGTAGAGGTTTGGTTGTGCAAGCTGGAAGTCCAGCCAGTAGCGCATTGCAGTAGTCCAGTCTGGACAGAACAAGAGCCTGGACTAGGACTTGCATAGCATGCTCAGATAGGAAAGGTCTAATTTTCCTAATATTGTAGAGGATGAATCTACAGGACCGGGTGGTGCTGGCAACATGATCAGTGAAGTTCATCAATCAAGATCATCGATCACCACTCCCAGGTTTCTGACCGTTCTGGAAGATGTAATGGTTGATGAGCCCTATTGAATGGAGAAGTTGTGATGACTCTTTGTGTCGGCCGGGATTACAAGCAGTTCTGTTTTAGCAAGGTTCATCTGCAGGTGATGGTCGTTCATCCAGAGCGAGATGTCGGCTAGGCATGCTGAAATGCATGCAGAAACAGTCGGATAGTCAGGCTGAAATGACAGGTGGAGTTGTGTATCATCCGCATAGCAGTGATAGGAAAAGCCATGTTTCCGAATGACAGAGCCTAGGGATGTCATGCATATAGAAAATAGCAACGGACCAAGCACTGAGCCCTGAGGCACCCCTGTGTCGAGATGTTGGGACTCAGAGACCTCTCCTCTCCAGGATACTCTAAATGACCTACCTGAGAGGTAAGATCTGAACCATTGTATCACCACTCCAGAGGCACCCATAGCCTTGAGGGTCGACAGGAGTATGTGGTGGTTAACAGTGTCAAAGGCAGCAGACAGATCCAGTAGGATAAGTACAGATGAGTTAGATGCGGCTCTTGCCAGTGTCAGGGCTTCAATGACTGAGAGCAGCGCAGTCTCAGTGGACTGACTGCTCATTTTTCATTATCTACAAAGATATTTTTCCGGTGTAAAGAAGAGTTCTCTCTCTTTTGCTCTCTCTCTCTTTCTGTCTTTATACATGTTGCATATCTAAGTGGCTATTAAAGGGATAGTTTACCCAGAAATATTTTTTTTCATCATTTACTCACCACCATGTCATTTCAAACCTCAAAGAAAAATAATTTGGAGAACGTAACCTAACAACATTGGACCCCATTGCCTTCAATTGTATATACAGTACACAAAACCAGAGACATTTCTCGTATCACACAAATCTCATATTTTTACTTCAACAAAAGAAAGTCATACACATGTTTTGAATGACATGAGGGTGAATAAATGATAACACCAGGGACGTGCACAGACATTTTGAGGGGCATGGGCTCAAGTGGAAAAAAGGGCACTTCTCATATTTGTTTTAATTTTTTCCGAACAAAATGTTAAGTATATTAAAATAACTATTTTTTGAAATCCCTCACATCCCTTTCCAATAATGGTCTTCTGTAGAATTCACAAATTTTATCACAAGAACAGACAACAACATGAAATTAAGCCACATTGTGTATGTTTTCTATGCTAAAGTTTCAAGTATATATTTAGGATAAATGACTGCACAAAGGAAAATGACATATTTTCACTAATAATTTGTTTATTTTGCACACGCCAATAAACTGTTGGTGTCCCAATAACACCAAAATAATTAAAACAATGACCTTCACATTAAACTGAAAAAGCAGTTGGTGCTAATTTGTTATTTTACAGGAAAAAACCTGCAAGAATAATTAAAACACACTGCAAAAAATGATTGACAAAATACAAAAATACAGCTGCTTAACTACTGTAATTATTATTATTATTATTAATATTATTACCTATAATTACACTTACTGTACCACGCGCACGCACACACACTAATGGTGACAAGAACTTTGTTTCACTTTTGAGGGAGGGCAGTTTAGATCTATCAGCATACACAACATATAAAATGGATAGTTATTAGATGAGGAGTCTGACATCAAACTTATCAAGTTATTGTTTAAGGCAGGACATTTTGAGATGTTGGTCTATTTTGCTTTTTTTTTGCTTCTTTTGCTCTAATGGAAAGGACATTTCCAAAATACACAAAGTTGTTTGTTTTAAGCCTTCTATACCCTCTTCTGTTTCCTTCTGTAGATTTCTTCTAAATTATCCAAAACAAGCGGCATATATTTCTGCATATGTAAACATAACATTTCAAGGGAAAAGACTCTTTATGTAAGTCATATTAACTAATAACTGGTGGTATCATAGCCGCGGGAACGTATTTTGAGCAGGGGGTGCTGTGATTTTTTTTTATGACTGTGTTATGACTGTGCCATGGACGAGCCGCTTAAGTTTAATGTTAATAAATAACGGAGGCAAAAATTAGTTGCTGCCAAGAATAAAGAAGATCCCAGTGTGATAGGATACAGCATAAAAACAAACATATAAACGCTTGTTATATGTATGCCTATAGCCAAAGCAAAATCTGTTGTACGAAAACTTGCTGCGCGGCAGCAGCTTAACCACCCAAACAAAAACCATGGGCAAACCGGTCACGCGATTAAACACAACTGAGTGCTGCACAGCGACAGCACAGAAATCAACCTGTAACGTTACATATTCTGCCTGTAGATTTAGCCACAATCTCAAGTCAAGAAATAACTGTCTTACATTTCTGCTGGCCTGCATGCAAAACTCCGAAAGTGGCATTTCTTTCTGGGTTGACGCTGCTGAAGTCCTGCATGAGGTAAAAAAGTCTGAAATTCGTTTTTGCGCCATTTGGACAAGACCGCTCATGACACTTGACCTTCACTAACGCCGTGACGTCATAAGACACTGGCGTTGTCATTGTAACAGTAACGTTATTAAAGCAAAAACAGTGACGTTATTAATGTTTTCAATGGATATTAGTGAATAGACACATTAATAAAATGTATTATATTTATTTTTGATAAAACATTTAAATTAAAGAAAAAAAAATTAAAAAAGAGTAATGTTACAAATAGCCCGCCCAAGGCAGCAATGCTTTTTACTCTAACCGAAAATAGCTGTATTTTCTTTGCATTAAGTAGAAATAGTAGTTAGATGCTATTGATACTTATAAATAGTGGCAGATAATGTTATTTTGCCCTAAACTTTATGAATAAAAATGTTATTGAAAACAAATGCGAGAGTTTGATTAGAACCCCGGCCTCCTGTGTCACACTACAGACTTTACACCTTACGCCACTGGAGTCATTGCTCCAAATGAAGTCGTTCTTACATAATCTCTATTCCAATCACATACTGTATTGGTGGGCGGACCTGGTGCAAATAGTCTCTGCCTTTATTTATTTATCTTTCACACTGTTTCAGTTTTTCTTTCGCTCGACGCCAGGGGGTGCTGCAGCCTATGGGTGGTATGCTTTAGTTATTTTGTTTATCCTGTTCATCTGAATTGCCTGACAAATGTATGCAAGTTAGCACATTTTAATTACTTAATGCCTGGTTTACATATCAATGAGGCAATTCTGATGACGTTATTAATTTGACTGTATTCAGCTGTCGTTTCTCCATCAAGTTAGCATGTAACGTTATGCCAATGATATACTGCCTCAGCCTTAGCGAAACTTTAGCTATTAGTTAACTCATTAGCTCATAAGTGATGGATGTTAGCAAAACAATATTAGCAGTTTGTCTTTTGGATAATTAGGTGTGAGTTTGAAAGCACATGTAGCTAGTCTGTTCATCACCACTCACCTCCACACCAAGACAAACGCTACTGGAAAGGAGGGAGGTCTTCATTTCTGCGGCTCTCTGCCTGATGTGCCAAACGTGCTACACGCACAGCTGTGCTGCGCGTGCGCGCTATGTGCGGCTGCGCGCCTGCGTGGAGACGCGGATGGGAGAAAGGCATCGGAACTCTCAACATTTCCCAACCTGACCAGACATTTTCTAATGGTTTGCCAGGGAAAGCCGTGCGCAAATAGAAACACATACGCACATACATATATCCATTAATAAAAAAATCTCAGAAAAAGGGCACTTTCTCTCGAGGAAGAAAAAGGGCCTGGGCTCAAGCCCCCAAAGCACCCCCCTCTGCACGTGCCTGGATAACACAATTCATATTTTTGGGTAAACTATCCCTTTAAGTCTTAAATTTGTACTTTGTTGCTTTTCAGGACTACTGTGTTTAAAAGAATAATTCACCTTCAAAATGAAAATCCTGTCATCATTTACTCACCCTGTTGTCATCTTAAACCTGTGTGATTTTCTTTTTTCTGCAAAACACAAAAGAAGATCTTTTGAAAAATGTTGGTAACCAAATACCGTTGGTCCCCATTGACTTCTATTGTATGGACACAAAACCAATGCAAGTCAATGGGGACCAATGGTTTTCTGTTCACAATAGGGCTGCAACTAACGATTATTTTGATAATCGATTAGTTTGACGATTATTTTTTTCGATTAATCGGATAAAAATGTAATTACATCTTTTGCTTATAATAAGTAAATCAGATATGGGAAAAGTATACACAACTGAACTCATTAGCCTTCTCCCAAAATGTTGTGAATGTCTCCATAATTAACACACCTGGTGAGTTGATTCAGGTGTGTCATATTAGAAGCAACTGACAAAAGTCTCTCCCAAACGTGGGAGCGAGGGGACGGTCGGCCAAGGAAATCATTTTTTGTGCCATGAAAAGTGAGATATTTTTCATTCAAATGTAGTGAAGTACAGTAAAAAGTAAACAGAAAAAGTAATACTTAAGTACAAATACTCAAAAAGTGTACTTAAGTACAGTACTCAAGTAAATTTACTTCGTTACCCACCTCTGAACTAAATAAATCACCAAATCAGGGTATTTAGCCTAGTATGTACTTTGCAAAGTGCAAACGCCACAAATTGGGTTTTACTAATATAATCTTTAATTTTGTCGTTTAAAACACCTCTCCCCTTTAAACTTTAAAACTGCGCAGCTTGAAGAGATGCATGCAGAACACGTCGGACTTTAAAACTGCACACCTCGCGCTGCACGGAGAGACACATGCATCGAGAGACACGTCTGACTTTAAAACTGTGCAACATGTGCCGCATGGAGAGACGCATCCACGGAGAGACACGTCTGGCTTTAAACTGCGTACCTCGCGCTGCACGGAGAGACACATGTGACTTTAAAACTGCGCATCTCGCGCTGCACGAAGAGACGCATCTAAAACGGTCATTTTATAAGGGAAGAAGATGCGCTTGATTTATAACTGCGCAGCTCGCAAGTGACGTCACAGACCAACTAATCGATAATGAAATTCGTTGACAACGAATTTCATTATCGATTTTATCGATTAGTTGTTGCAGCCCTAGTTCACAACATTTTTTAAAATTCTTCTTTTGTGTTCTGCAGAAGAAAATCATACAGATGTATATGATGACAGAATTTCCATTTTAAAGGTGAACTATTCCTTTAATGAAGTGTATACAAACTAAATAACTGTGATTTTTTTTAGGGATAAAAATAGACCAATAAATATTTTTTTCTTTTTTACAATGATAAGCATGTTGTTCTGTGTAAAGGGTTAAATGATTTCCTGCACAACCGCAGTCATTTTGAATGATAGTCGCTTTAATTGCATCCTTACTAAAGAGTTTTCAACGTGCTTCCACTCCATTAAAATGACTGTAATGTACTTCCTATCCTAAAAAATAGCAGCAGTAATTGACTATTTTATTACCTCTAAAAACTCTATTAGAAAGTATCTCTTCTGTTTTTGAAAACAATAAACCATTGTCTTTTTAGCCGTCTGTGAATTGTATTTCTGCTTAAAAGCCGCAGTTGGATGACATCTCCTGCTTGTGAAGTCCCAAATGCTCCGAGCCGGTATCTCAGCTCCGCAGGCAACAGTACCAGACTGCTAATTGTTTTAGAATATCCCTTCCAGGCTCAACATCATTTCTCATTATTATGTCTGAAATTTGTGAATCTATTGTCTGCTCGAACACTTGTCTTGGCCCTCTGTGCTCCAATGGGAAGCCATCACGCATCATCACCCAGACATTCTAATGAAGCTATTGCATTGTTTGGAGTGTCTCTATTTCCCAGTGATGGAAAGCTAATGGTTATGTTTTCTTAAACAATGACAGGTCCAGTGGGAATGCTTAAATCCGAAATATAAAGTCAAGAAGAAGAACTACAAGAATTCTGGGATTGTCATTTTGAATCAGTGCAAGGTAATATTTGCATTATGTTACTGTACGTTGTCGTATATTTCAGAAAGTGTCTGTGTCACATTGTCAGCAGAGGTGTTGATGGTGACAGCGGATGAAGGTGGGAACTTTACACAGCTCGATGTCTTTTCACTCGGCTAAAATGTGAGATTCTAGAAAATGGCCAGTGAATTTGACCGCAGCTGACATGAATTAGAGGTGATGGGAAAAGATAACAGCATGAGTTTATGCTCCAATGGCTTTCTGATAATGTGCCCTTTTACATCCACAGATAATCAAGATGCATTCCTTTCTGGACTACATCATGGGCGGTTGCCAAATACAGTTTACAGTAAGTCCATAGTACTCCATACAGACAGAAAGTCCATACAAAAAGGTGTTTAGTTGATTTTGTCGACTAGTCGTGCAGCCAATCCACAGAATAGTCAATTTTGTTAATATGTTTTGCATATCCCTTGTGTTTATACCAATGAATCAAACCACTCATTCACATTTGGTTTCCATGATATTAGCACGCTGACAGTTTTGTTTAATGAATTATTATTATTATTGTTAGTCAGAGCACTTCTAATTTATTACTCATTACCATGTCAGCACTAATGGGAACAGGAAAAATAAAGTGTCATTTCAAATGTTCTGTTTTGGCATAATAATAATAATTGTCTCACCTGCAGCACTGCAGTTATTTTCACATGATGTGCACTGTAGGATTTCATTGTTTATATATTTTCGTGAAAACTGCACAGTCTTTTATTCAGTTTCCCGAATTACTTAAATTCTTTATTATTACTTGAATTCATTTTTAATTCTATTTCTATTCTATTTCTTTATTTATTGTGTTTTGTATATACTGTATATACTGTATACTGTTGTACTCAGAGCTCAAATTCCATGTGTGTATGTTTGAACACTTTGCGAACACACTTTGTTATTCTAAGAATAATTATTATTAGAGGTGCACCGATAAATTGGCCAATAATCGGTATCAGTCAATAAAAGGATTTTGTTAAAAACAGCCGATAATCAGGGCCAATATATTCTGTCAGTCAAAAGAGGACAGGAAAATGCAATGAATTTGTGTTCTGTATATAGAAAATGTCAGCAGTTTGATGTTCAATATTAATAATAATTATATCATTTAATAACATTCAGGATGTTAGGCAATATTAATATAATCTTGAGAAAAATTTGTATCTGTGCATCTCTAATTATAATACTTTATTATGTAAATTGCCACACGTTTTATGAACTTGTGTACAGTAATATCCAGTTCTCGTGATACATCTCTATATTTCTCTAGTAAGTATATCAGTTTGATGCCAAAAACATTTGGAAACGTGATTGAAAATGAACATTTGTTCTGTCATCGTGATGCTAGTGCCACACATATTGCAGCCAAGTATAAATTCTAGCAGTGATTTAAACTGGAGCATAGTTTAGTGAATGCATCATTATATTTAATTTATACTCCAGTGAATATGCTTGTGTGTTTTAATTAGTGCTGTCAATCGATTAAAAAAATTAATCGGCTTAATCACACATTTTTTCTGTGATTAATCACGATTAATCGCACACAACAATTATATTTTAAAATATACTTTTACATTTTAATAATTTCACATTTAATCTTCAAATTGATGTAGAAACAACATATTTCTTTAACAGCATCATTTTATGAAAGCTAACATTTTGATATTAGTATTGTAACTGATGTCTCTATTAAATTGATTATTTTAACATTAATTATAGCCATTCAACAGTATAATTGAGAGCTCATGTAGGAAATTGAAGGACACTTTACAGTCTTTAATGCTAAATTATAAATTAAATGCAGAAGAATTCTCATTAAAGCTATAAAATCACATTGATTTCTTCTTTTATTTTGTTCTTTGATTAACATTAGTGACAGGAGTCACAGCAGCACGTTTAAGAACGCGGCCCCTTTAAGAGCTGTCTCAGTACGCAGATCTGACCGTCACCGCACTCCCATTTTCACAACTCTTTGCATTCATTTAAGATTTTATTTTACACTTTGAAGTCTGTGCTTAAGAAAATGCTAGACAAAACGGGCTTTCTGACATAATCTTGTGTGGTTTTATCCATTCAAGCACGAAAGAGAACTTAACACGGATGCGCTGTCTGACAGAGATTCACCGACGCAGCCGTTACACACACCAGACTGGACCTCTCGTTGCGTTTTGCCGCGTCCCACAGTTTAGAAGCTGTCTATCTTAATTGAACGCGTCAAAACAACTGTTTCAAATCGCGCTTAAGTGGTTTAAAAGCCTGTACACGAATAAGAGCGTGATTACATAATGTAACGCTAGACAAAGGATGTCAAAACAAACGGATGCTGCGTTAATTGCGATAAATATTTTCTCACGCGTTAATTTGAAAAAAATAATCGCATGCGTTAACGCGTTAACGTTGACAGCCCTAGTTTTAATTAAATGATATACCCTGTTTTTTCTATAAGTCCCATTCCTGCGAACACTAATGCATTTTTACAGCTAGAATCTGTTTACTTTCTGTTGTACAGTTTTTGTTAGGACACGGCGCTCTGTGGTGAATCCCCACATGCTGCTCACATACTTTTTCAGTAATTAGCGTCGAAGCTTTCTGATGCTGCTTGTCTTTTCAGGTAGCTATTGATTTCACAGCATCTAATGGGGATCCGAAGAACAGTTGTTCGTTACACTACATCCACCCCTATCAGCCGAACGAATATCTGAAGGCTTTAGTCGCAGTGGGGGAGATTTGCCAAGACTATGACAGGTAAGCAGGCTGAACGGCCAATCAAATCCCAGCTTTAGCGCTCAAGGTTCTTGACATGTTTTTTCCCACACAGCAGTTACGTACATGCACACATGATAGGAAGTTCTTTTTTGAAGAGTGTAGTATATGAAAACCGCATAAAAATGTTTATTAGAGAAACCGTAGTCTAACAAATGTTGTTCTACAGTTGTCTAAACAAACGTTTTAATTTAAGGGTTTGTTATTTTGCCTTTATTTATGCTGCTGTTGTTGTTATCACTATTGGTTATCTGTTGTGTGGTGATGTTCACAGTTCATTTTATTGAGATTCTGTCACCATTATTAAAGTTTGTGGTTGATCTGTTGAGGTCTGTGTGCATTTTTGGAACACTGTTTTGTTATATGAAAGATCTGCAATGTTCTCTTTGTCATATGAAACTATGTTCAGGAATCAATTATGGCAACATTTCCCTCACATTTTACAGTATTAGTTCACAATCACACTACTTGTTGTTTTTTGGTCTGTGGCTTTAAAGTGATAGTTCATCATTTACTCACCCTCTGTCATTTCAAACCTGTATGACTTGCATTTCTCTGCAGAACACAAAAGAAGATTTTTTGAAGAAAGTTGGTAACTGAACAGCAGCGGCACCCATTCACTTCAATTGTATGGAGACAAAACCAAGTGGTTGCGTGCCGGTTAACAACATTCTTCAAAATATCATTTGTGTTCTGCGGAAGAAAGAAAGTCAAACTGGTTTGAAATGATAGGAGGGTGGGTAAATGATGACAGAATTTTCATTTTTGGGTGAACTATAAGCACTTTATTTACTGTAAGTGACTGTTCCGATGCTTGACCCAGTTTTTGCATCCTAAATCTCACCATTTTGGCTACTGTAAGTGTAATTTACTCAGGAAGATCATTGGAAAGCTCATTACCAGCACCACGGAGAGCTCCGGCTTCACTCCAGCCCGAGATGAATAAATGCACATCCATCAGGGCGTTTAGTCTGGAGGAAAGCCCAAATCACTGCACACACTGATTTGGCAGCCACTAACAATAACAATTATGCAAATCCATGTCCATTACAAATGAGCAGCGATCTGAAGCCATTAAGACAGAAGGGCATGATGGGACATTTGGTGAGTTATTCCCCAGAGCCTCAATTCCTGCTGGGTCTAATCTCTTGTCTGCTTTTCTTCCATGCAGTGATAAAATGTTCCCCGCGTTCGGCTTTGGTGCTCGGATACCTCCGGATTTTAAGGTGACAGAATCAGACTTTTGTATTAACTTCTGTTAAACAAAGCCGTGGAAAAATTAAGAGATCATTACTAATTTTAATTTAATTAGCATTTCTAGATGTTTTGTGGCCTTTTCAGTTCAGGGTTTGTTGAATTTCAACAAACTCAAACCTCAGGAATGACAACAATGTGAAAGACACATGACAAGTTACATGTTTGAACTTTTCCTAAATACATGGACAAATTGTAACGGCGGCGATAGACGAATGTAATCCACAGTGATATTTAATGAAAGCGCTTCAAATAAATAGAACTCGAAGAAGGCAGTTACAACACTTTAGACAAGACAAAGAACAAATGAAAAAGGCAGTGGCTAAATAGTGTACAAGTGATGACGATAACAACTAACAGGTGCGAGTAAAACAAATGAGGTACAGGTAAGGGATCATGGTAAAATTAAGTCCAATGGCAAAAACGGGGAAAACTAAATAGGGAAACAGACGTAAATGTGACACAAATATTACTGTTGTATTGCTTAAAAGTGAATATGAACTTGTTTTCTTTGCAGTATTTGAGGTCTAAAAAAATACAGAGCATCTTCACTGTTATTTTGACCTGAAATTTTTCATTTTCTGCAAATAAATGTAAAAAGAAACAATATTTTATTTGAAATTTGGGAGAAATATTGTTGGTAGTTTATAGAATGAAACAAAAATGATAATTTTAACTAAACACATATTAATAGTAGATAAAAAAAGAAAATCATTTTAAAATGGTCTCTTTATTTTTCTTTTCCACGGCTATATATGTAGTTGATAGCACAAATGAGGATTGTGTGAATGTTGTGTATGAAGTTCTCACTGTTTTGTTGCTTTTCAGGTTTCACATGACTTTGCTGTCAACTTCAATGAGGACAACCCTGAATGTGCAGGTAATGTATGATGGAGCTTTTATTCCAATATTAGCCATTCCGGACCAAATATCTTCACTAATCCTCCCGATCTGCAGCTGCATTATGTTCCCCATGTGATCCTTGCTCAGTGTGTCTGGATTTACTCAAAGCCTCAACATAACAATGGAAAAGTCAAAGAGCCCTTCGATATTGTTACCTCATACTAATGAGATCAAATAGCTGAAGTACAGAGGTACGGTATTGACAGGGTGGACACATTAAAGTTTAATGCTGCTATAAAGTACACAGTCTATGGGGAATTCTTGAATGGGGGAAGCCGAGGTGACGTTACTGTCACACCCTCCTCTTCCTCAATAATTAGTCCCTCTGGGCCCAGAGAAAATAGGTTTGGTGACTGTCAGCACAGAACCAGATGTTTAAGGGTATAGGGAAATATTGTATCATACCTGTCTGGTTGCATTAAGTCAAAAGTTTGTACCCAGAACTTTAATTTGTTTGAAATGTTGATGTGTATTTCTTCTGCTGCAAGAACTTTTTACTGTATTTCCCACTCTAAAAAGTTTTACGGCGAAACTATTTGCACTCAAAAAATTGAGTAAATGTTAAAACTGTGAAATCAATGCAATACACTGTTTTAATGGAGTAAATGTAAGTAAAAAAAATGGAGTAAATCTGAGCAACTCAAATATTTCAAATAAAATGTACCATAAATTTTAAATGTATATTAAAATATAATTTGTTAATTAAATACTTATTTTTTCATTAAATAAACATTAAACTTAATTTCTTTAGAGAAATTAACTGTTGGATTTTTAATCAAGTGTCCCACAGAAAAAAATCACTTTTTGTTAATATAGCAGTTTATTTTTGTCATTGGTTTTTATTTAAATGTGTTGACGTGATTCGTTACTGTATTTAGAAACACATACACACATGCATATATTTAAGAAAAATATAAAATGGATAAATGTTTGTATATAATTTAAATTATATATAAATATATACATGTAAATATTTCCAAAATATGTCCTATACATGTATGTGTTTCTAAATACAAAATAAGTATGCACAGTGCACAGACATATATTATGCAAACACAAACTTTTATTCTGGATATGATTAATCGTTGCACAGCCCTATTTTGAATGATAATTTTTCATATAGTTTGTCTTAAAAGCATATAAAAACACCACAACAGACATACTGTAAACAACATTAAACCACAGTGGACTTCTGTAGAAAATATTAAAATCCATAATGAAATATTAATTATTAGACATTTAATTTCAATATTTATTGTGAAAATGATTTATTTCTCAGGTATATAAAAATGACAGAATTTAAAATAGGATAAATAAAAAATACTGAAAGCGTTTTAAGGGAATTTATTTTTTCAAAATCTACAGCGCCGGGTGTATAAGAAATGGCTTTACATTTTATTGAAATTAATACTCTTCTCTTTTATTTATCCATCCTTCCTGTGAAAGTGTGCAAGCAAACATGCAAGTAGAAGATGGATATTTAAACCGTTCTCTCAGGGTTAGCTTACATCACCTCAGTATGTTTAAAGTTTGAAACTTGCTTCTCCTAAAAGACGCCTTCTATCAAAGTAAAGAGTGAAAATGTGAGAACAATGAGTGCCTTCGATGCAGAATTAGATAGAAAAGTAAAGTAATATAAATGATAATTCTGTTGTCGACAGAAAGCCTCCGCCGAACCACCTATGCATTTCAATGTCTTGTAACACATGTCTCTTAGGGATGATGTTGCCTTGAAAGTCAACCGAGAAGCTGCAACACATTATTGAAAATGCATGATTTGTATTTAGTTTGTGACTATTGGCCTTTGGTACCAGTTTGTGTTTGGTGCTCAGCTGTCCCATGATCATCCCTCTCTTTAGCCGTGAATAGGATAAATTGATCATCTCTTCGATGCAGTGGTGTCACTTGATTTCCCTCGCTATTTCTGTACCACCTCTGTCAGTGCAGACACACCAGGGTGGCGCCCTGAATGGGCACAGACCACTCGGCTTTTGATCAGCCAGCCTCTTCTAAGAATAGCTCATGGCTTGCAGCCTCACCAGGATGCACGCCAGCCCATCTCCCCTAACACCGCCTTGATACTGCCTGAAAAATCCAGTATGACAATAATGTGGTTATGTTGCGAAGCCGACCATGCGCTTGTAACACAAAATGCTTGCTTAGTGTGAACAGTGTGGGTTACATTTATAAACCACTTTTACTTTCGAACTATTGACAACCTCTTGTAGACATGCCTTGGCAAGGCGTGTAGAGAGCATGTCTGCTTTCCACCAAAGAGGCCAATTTGCAGTCTCCTCACTCGTCCAAAGTCACTCCTTTGGCAGCAAACTTTTTAAAGCCAGAACTTTGAAAAGTGGGTTGGAAACATCTTGCTAAAATCAAAGGGTCAAGATTTGGCTGTTTTGCTTGGGCAGCATCTGCTGGTGGATTTGGTAACTGGGTCAATGACATATAACGACCACTTATCATGTGGTGCTACCAATAATACCAATAATTGTATTTAGGGCTGTCAAATGATTAATCGCATACATGCATATATTTAAGAAAAATATAAAAATGAATAAACATTTATATATAATTTACATTATTGGTAAAAATTAATAAATACATTCCTAAATATGTATACGTGTTTGTGTATGTTTTAATAAATACAAAATGAGTATGCACAGTACACAGACATACATTATGTAAACACAAACTTTTGATGTGATTAATTGTTTGACAGCCCTAACTGTATTAAAATTAAATTAAAATACGTCAAATTTTTGTGGCTGAAATATGAATCACTGATACAGTATGCTTAAGTGAATGGTATTTTTAAAACATTTATATTAGCTGCCATAACACACGCAGTTTCTGCCAATCTCATATTAAACTTGAGTACCTATACAGTAGTATTGCATACTTCGTATCTTCGAAGAGTATTTGGTTTGATCACATTTATAAAAGATAGATACAGCTGTACGATTATTTCCGGAAAAATACGACGTCCTGGGGGTGTGCGGAGGGAGGAACTAAATAAAGGTCACCAGAGGTGGGTAGAGTAGCCAAAATCTTTACTCAAGTAAAAGTACAAGTAACTAGAGAAATTGTTACTCAAGTAAAAGTAAAAGTCACTATTTTAAAAATTACTTGAGTAAAAGTAAAAAAGTATGCAATGAAAAAACTACTCAAGTAGCTAGTTACTTAGTTACTTTGTATCTGATTATATAGGCCTACTACATAAAATTAATATTAACGCCAATATTTTAATATTACATTTTAATCAACATTTTTAATTATCATAAGCAGATATCTTTGCAATATACTAGAGAGAATAAAGAATAGACTAACACAGAAGAGACAAGCATTTCTGTAAATTTCATCTAGTCCTGATGTCAATGTAGTTATTTAGAATAATAGACCATGTCAAACTAAAGCATGAACTAAACTCAGAGCATTTCCTAAGATGATCTAGAACATCTGCAGTGCTCTCTTAAATGAAATACACATTTTTGAACAAAGCTCATGTTTTCTCGTGTTGTGTCACGTGTTGTTGTGAAACGCTCTTACTTGTAAACAAACAGTAAACAGTGAACCACACGCCCATCAACAAGTTTTCTTCCTTCTGTTCTTCAAATGTATATTTCTGCAAGCCCACGTCTGTGTCTGACAGGTAACGCGCATGTTGCTGTGTCTGACGAACAGGTCGCGTGGGTGCGCGCATATGGCGGGCATTTATCATTGCTGGCAAACAATATGACACATTTGCAGTTTTGTATGGAGTTATTCTGCGGACTATATTAAAAAGGAAACATGACATAATTCAAACGCAAATGCAAACCGTTTTCATTTGCATTTACGCGAACGTACAATGTCTGCCAAATTTCAAAAGGAAAAGCAAAGTCTATTTGCAAATGAATTACCTGTGTCTTACGAGTTACGACCCTGCCATATTTAAATCGCAATAGCAATTCCCCATATGCCATTTCACTTCCTCTGGCGTCGCGTATTAAGCCTGCCAAAACTCAAATGAAATCGCAAATCCCTTTGCATTTGCGTTTCCTCTGACTTGTACAGAAACCTGTCAATCAATGGCGGGGGTGGGCTTATTCAATGGGGCGTGTTTGTATCGGGAAGTGACGTCATTCACCGTCGCAGTGGTGGCAGTCAGTCCAACACTAAGGTGACACCGGTTGTGGCTAAAAGGGTTTCAGCTACAGCTAAAAGCCAAAATAACAATAATGGAACAAATGAGGATCAGATGCAAAGTTTCATATAGAGAAAATCTTTACAATGAATCACAATTGCGGTATTTAACAAGTATAATTTAAAGAAGTTCAACGGGCTCGATAAACAGATGAACACAAACAGTGGTCTGGTGATCTCAATGAGCTACCAATAAAAGTCATATTGAAGCCGTGTGGATTCATCATAATTACATGAATTTCTCAGGTTGGTGCATCAGCTGATGGGCTCATTTACTGCACATGTTGTTGAAAAGGCTGTTCGGAAATTAAATTTTAAATACAGCAACAACTCCATCCAGTAATTTGTAGATGACAGCTACTTCTGTGTCCAGCAAACTCACTAAAACACTGGAGCACAAGTTTGTCTTTGTCTCGCTATGTTATGATACACAAATAAAGAGATGTAGAATTCACGTACTTTTGTAATTTATTATTAACTTGTTATACTGTATGCATAATGAACAACAATGATATGCAGGATGCTGTTTATTCATACAAAGTGAACATGTTTTGTTATGGTTTACAACACGTATTAATCATGATGCAAAATACGGTCACAGTGTTGTCAAGAAATGTCATGTCCTCGGAGTACTGTGAAAACGAATATCATAAACAAACATGTTTAGAGGAATGTTGCAGAAGGTGATGATTATCCATCCTGCACCGAAGTTTCACATGCTAAGTGATGCCGCTCTGAGCCCAGAGTTCCAGCGCGAGTTATTTCCAAACAAAAAACCTGAAAACTGCACTGTTTTCAACGCCGATTGTGAGTGCAGTTGTAACTTCACTCCTCATGTGTTTAGCTGTATCACATGTATGTATCTACTTAAGTTCCAGTCGACGGTGAAGGATGTCACTTCCCGATACAAACACACCCCGTTGAATAAGCCCACCCCCGCCATTGATTGACAGGTTTCTGTACAAGTCAGAGGAAACGCAAATGCAAAGGGATTTGCGATTTCATTTGAGTTTTGGCAGGCTTAATACGCGACGCCAGAGGAAGTGAAATGGCATATGGGGAATTGCTATTGCGATTTAAATTTGGCAGGGTCGTAACTCGTAAGACACAGGTAATTCATTTGCAAATAGACTTTGCTTTTCCTTTTGAAATTTGGCAGACATCGTACGTTCGTGTAAATGCAAATGCAAACGGTTTGCAATTGCGTTTGAATTATGTCACAAGTTTGACACGAACGAAAACGCATTTGCAAATGCAGTTTGCAATTCCTTTTTAATATAGTCCGCAGCATCATTCCATAGTTTTGATTGTATAGATATAGATTAATATCCACTTCATCCAACGCTCTTTGTGTTCTGCGTGTTCTTAAGTTTCGCGCTACGAGGAGTGAGTAATCCTGCTTCAGATGATTCAGATCGTGCTGCGAACTGAACAAATCATTTGAACTGATTCATTAGCCTATTCAAATGGTTTTACCCATTGTTCAATTAATGCTTTCAAAAGAATCGACTCAAAAGAATCGATCACTCAGGAATGCCCGTAAAAAGAGACAACCTTGAAATAAACAACGCGTTTTAAAAAGCATATTTTAAAATGAAGGAACGTCACGCAATATAAGTTATGTAACGAAGTAAAAGTACAGATTTTCTATTAGAAATTTACTCAAGTAAGAGTAAAAGTACACACTTTTAATTTGACTTAAAAAGTACATATTTTCCAAAATGTTACTCAAGTAAATGTAACGAAGTAAATGTAGCGCGTTACTACCCACCTCTGACGGTCACACAACGGCCTACATCATCGCATTATCCCTGCATAAATGTTAATTAATTATAAGTTTGTGTTGTTTTTTTCATTATGCACATACGCACCGATTTCCAACAAAACACAGACATATGACTTAGTTTGACTTACTGCATGGTGTTCATGTCCAGCATCTTTTAGCGCTGGGACCGCTCCATCTATCAGTTTCAAACGATCTGCAAATCCTGCGTTATATCCACCATTTATATAACATCCATCACTGAAATGCCCTGAACAAACAGACACACCTAAACTTCACTATCACAAGAGTAACGAGCTGCAGCTGCAGTCCACAGCGAAGCCAATCTTGACGCAGCGCAGCCAATCTTGATGGTAAGCGAGCCTCGCTCATCGGTTGGCGTGTGGGCGTGCTCTTTCTTTTGCCTTGCCGTGCTTTTCCGGGAGAATTGCCCAATAAAAGGAATAGGATCCCTGTTACGAAACAGGGATCCAGATTTATAAAAAACTTTCCGAAACAAGTTGGAGTGCTGGGGGAGTATATCAAGCACAGAAATACTATGTCATACGTCCAACTCGGTTTTTGACAAGTTGACCATGTTAAGCATGAGCAGCCAGCATGTTTAACATTGTAAATAACTCAGAATGCATGAAACACCGTTGCACCTTGCAGAAGGTAAAATATGAAATGAATACAAAGAACACAAAGAACAAAGAAATGCAAATACTTTGTGTCTAAACACTCTAAATACTAAAGATTTGTAAAAAAATGTTAAGCATGTCAAGAAATTAATTTTAGGATAAATCACAGTCGCACCACATGACATTTTTTAAGGCTATGGCCAATTCATAGATGAAAAACACTAAAATCACATCATTTAAAATTTAAATCCACATTTATGTGTACACCACATCCTTAATGTGTGAATAACTGCAATAGATATTATTATTTATTAAATATTATTATCATCGTGAGTTGTTAGTAGAGTAGTGGTTCACCCGTCAATAGCTGCTGGATCACAATGCTTGGTAGAAATCCATAGATGATATCACATAGGATTTCCATCTATTTATGGAGAGCGAAGGAGTTTTATTTATTGTGCAAACACCACAGAGCTGGAGTGAGACTCTTTTACAGAAGCCATGTGAATCGGACAAGTGTGACGACAGTGTATGAAAATACGGAAGATGCTTTGATGAAAGGACATCAGGAGTTGTTGACTTCAAGCTTTTTGCTGTCGTTTAGCATGGCATCTCCTTTAAAGAGACGACTTGTGTGTGTCAGAGTCTCTCAAGGATCAAAATCATCTGGAGCGTCTCTTTGATTCCCCTTTGTGGGGAAGCCACTGAAACGATTACCTCCATTGACCTCCAGTATGAAAGTCTTCTCATCTTAATTCCAGCGCTGCACAGCGCAGCACACCTCCACCTTTAAGCCGCCGGTCATGCGTGTTCAAGCTCACAGGTGTTAATTAAAGAAACAGTTGGAGACATGGTGAGAAATACAGGCTGACCTCAGGAGATCATGCCCACGATGTCAGTGAACAGCATTACTGCTGAGACAAATGGCTGAGCTTTAGCCTTAAGCAGCGTTTCTATGTGTTAAGGAGAACAACATAGTTACTTCTAGGGAAATGAGTACATGAATAGAAATAAGAATTGTAACCAAAAGGAAGCCCACTCTGGCTTTTTATTTCATGTACTACGTTTTATGCTTTTTTTGTAAAATCTTACCAAATTTGCAACGGTAAGCTTATAATAAGGATTTATTTGTTGTTTGATGTGAACTGACTTACAGTAAGTACATAAAGTAACCTGCAATTTTATTTTTCAAACTGTAATATTGAGATGAAAGTTATGACTGCAGCTTTAACTTGATGAATTTGTTTAATGTGTTTGAGGAGACACTTGGTTTTATATACCGGGTTTCCATCCAAAATTGTGAATTAAGCTTATGCGCAAAAATGGAATATTGCATAAAACATTTGTGAATAAGCACCGTTTCCATCCAACGTCTCAAAGAGAACAAAATCATAACTTTGTAATAAACTAGCACTAAATATCAGTAAGAAAAGTAAGAGAAGCCAATGAATATAATCATTTTCATATATAACAATTACTTGCGGCTCAAGCAAGCAGATGGATGCCTGCTGTTTGGGGACGCAGTCTTGACAGTTCTGGGAGGCGATTACAGAAGTACAGAAGTGCTCTGGCATTTAAGAATGACCGTAATAACATTTTAGTTAGGGCCGTGTAACTTCTTCTACTGGTTACCCAAAATATTACTGGCTACACACACTTTTAACTTGCTAGCTAATGTAATTTGTTATTTATTTTGCTTGTTATCAGAAATAATATATAGGGACTTCTTTGCGGATGTGTACCGGAAGTTAAGTTTGGGCCACAAAAGCATGCATGTGCAGTAACGTTTATGTTGTTGCTTTCAACTGTATAAATGTAATGAAATCTTGTTCATTTTACAGGTATCCAGGGTGTGGTTGAGGCCTACCAGAATTGCCTTCCCAAGATTCAATTATACGGTCCCACAAACATAGCTCCCATAATCCAGAAAGTGGCCAATTTTGCTTCTGAAGAAATGCACACCAAAGAGGCCATGGTGAGCGATGTGTCCTTCTCTCTCTCCACATCGAGTTTCTCTTGTTTTTAATTTTCGTTTCTTGTCTTGATGCAGCAATATTTCATCCTGCTCATCTTGACGGACGGAGTGATCACAGATATGGCAGACACAAGAGAGGCCATCGTCCACGCGTCTCACCTGCCGATGTCCGTCATCATCGTGGGTGTGGGAAGCGCAGATTTTACCGATATGGAGATGCTGGACGGGGATGATGGGATCCTCCGTTCGCCCAAGGGGGAACCGGTATTGCGGGACATCGTGCAGTTTGTACCGTTCCGTAACTTCAAACATGTGAGTTTAATTTCATGTTAAACACATCTAGAATATAAAATGCACTGTAAAAAATTATTTGCAACTAATTTACTGTTTTACTGATTTTCACATATTTATATATACTGTATATATATATATACACATATATTATGTAGTATATATTAAATAATGTCAAATTATAGAAAAAGACTGCAAGTTTACAATAATAAAAAAAAAAATTACGCAGCAATATATATATTTTGCAGTGTATAGCTCAACGCTGTTGTTGATCAACACAATTTTTTTTCCCCATGTTTCTTAATTTTCCATTATACCTTTATCATTTACCAGCCTTGATCAAAGTTTCTTAACTTAAACTAATAAATATACTACATAAAAATTATGTTTATACTAATAAAGCAATTTAAAAATTGCCACTTCAAAAAATTTTGTTTATTATTTAGCTTTTTTGCCATTTTTATTTCAGTTCTTTTTGAATTATCAGTAGAGTACAGGGTGGTAACATTTCGAGGGTGGCCCTCAGCACAAAAAAGGCATTGGTATACTCGTCATTTCTTTAGTTGTAAGTAGCTCCTGTTTAATGGCTTGAGGGAGCTTTTCATATTTGAAGTCTGAACTCCGTCTATTTTAAAATTGGAAGCTAAAATGATTATATACATACAGCTGAACTTTGTCAACTGCAGATCTCGGCCATTTAATCAGTGCATCATTATGCAGGGATCTCCATTCTGCATCTTTATCATGTCTGAAGAACCTCAGAGGAGAATCTCTTCTGCTTAATTACTCTCTGCCTCTTTCTCGCTGTCCCTTTCACATTTCTCGGCCATGCTCGGAGCAATCTAATAACCTTTAGCTTGACTGCTCCATTAATTATCACATCTACTGCTGGTCCCTGGTGAGAAACCAACCACAGAATGCAGAGAGACAAGCTAACTCTCTACAGGGTCAAGCAGACTGTGGTAAAGCATGCGGCTTTGTCCGTTCTTCATACACAATCAAAAGTTTATATGAGGAGGGTGAAATTTTAGGAATCAGCAAGGAAAATATGTTATTGAAAAATATGCACATCCAAAGCACTGTACTAACTTTAATAGTAGCTTCAGGGAAAACTTGACTTGAGTCTATGATGAATGTATACATTGGGCAGCAGCTTGTCAGTTCACGTGACAAGCCAAAGTGACAGTGCAGGTTATTGGAATTTTCACGGGAGGCTTTCCAGACAAAAACAGGATTGATGACCCCTGACAAACAACACCAAGCATCAGCCACTTCCACTGCTTATCTGAGCATCTTTTCTCCTCTATCTAATTGATAAAAGAGGTTGGAGGTGTTTGCCTCATTTCTGCTGTCTTGAGATGCTGCTTAAAGGGATAGTTCACCCCAAAATAAAAATCTGTCATTATTTATTCACCCTCATGTGGTTCGAAACATGATTTTCTTCTGTGAAACACAAAAGAAGATATTTTGAGAAATGTGTCGGTGGTTGTGTCCATACAATGGTAGTCAATGGGGTCCAGCATTGTTTGGTTACTAACATTCTTCAAAATGTCATCTTTTGTGGTTTGGAAAAAAAAGTCATGAATGTTTGGAATGACATGAGGGTGAATAAATAATGAAAGAATTGTATTTTTTTTAAAGAGCGTTTTTGATCACAGTGTCTGCATTTTTCACCAAGTACATTGTCTTTACAGATCATTAGCAGAAGACCAGATGGTAAAATGGATAATTCTGCAAAAATATCATTCACTGCTCTTTCTGTTTGGCTTTTTGTCACAGGCTTCTCCTGCCGCCCTGGCAAAAAGTGTCTTAGCCGAGGTCCCGAACCAGGTGGTGGATTATTACAACAGTAAGGGAATCAAACCCAAGTGCCCCAGTGAGTACGAGTCTTCCAGGACGTTTGGTCACTAAAGCGTTGCCTGCCGCTCGTTCCCGAAAATAGCACGTTTCTGTGAATTTTAACAAACGAATCTGTTCTACTTGTTGCGTTTGCATGTGTAGCCTGTGAGACTTGCATAGGTGTTGCAATGCTACCTTTCTTATTATGTACATGTGCACATGTACAGATTTACAGTTATGTATGACAAGAAAGCATCAAGATGTCTGATTTGAGCATGATGACTGGGACTAGTAATGTATGTGGATTATCTGTTGGTTTCTTTTATATAAAGGTTTATTGAGATTTTGCAAAATTTCATAATGTTCTTACATTGTAAAGCATTTTGGATCATAGAGAATAGTAACTTGAATTAGTTATATATATATATATATATATATATATATATATATATAAATATGTGGACATGAAATGCTTTATTTCTCTCTCTATATATATTTATTTTATGTTCTGTTTTGCAAATGCAGGGCCAGGTGCATGATTGTATTTTGCATGTTAATAAAGCCTTGTTTTTCTATTGGTTCCTCTGGAGCCGTTGTATTATTTATTGTGAAGCTACTCTTCTAACACTGTCCACATGCAAGACTTTAGAACTTGAAGTATTTTTTGGTAGTTTTAAGTGATGTACGAGATTGTTTGAAAATAAAATTTGTGTTATGAATGACGCATTTTTGTGGGGTTTTTGACAGTCAATATTGAAGCAAATAAAAATAACAGCAGAAAAAAGTAAAAAAAAACATAGTGTTTGTGCAATATACTATACTGTTTGCTAATGTGCTATCCATTTTCTGATATGTTTAATGTA
>NC_079897.1:5833266-5870772 GCF_024868665.1 Triplophysa rosa
AAATCATCCTCTGTGTGATAAGAGGACGCCAATCCAATGCAGTCCGTAAAGGTTCTTTGACAGTTTAATAAAAAACTTCTAAGAGCCATCCTAGAGAGCATTCAACTTTTCCACCTTCGGAGACAAAAACCACCAAAGTTAAAAAGGGGATTCTGGGACGTAAAGATGAGATGACAACCCATGACATAGGACTGACATCACAACCAACGTATCACTCAGAATTTATACGTTTGCCTACGTACATGCCAACGTACAATTACAATCTCATTCGCGAACAAATGTTACGTGTGACGTCTGCATAGGTATTTGATTACCTAACAGCGCATCATCCCTCACGCAAAAAATGTTCGTCTGATGTTTATATACGTATATAGCAACGTGCCATCGCATCACAAATGCAAATATAATCTTAAACAGAGCAACGCTATTGGCTGGTGTACGGTCTGACGCGATCACCCGAACTCAACCTTCGTATTTACGCGTACAAAATTGTCATGTTGACGCATCCAAATTTCACGCGTTTCGCGGTATATGTTTTGTCCCCGTTCGCGTTCCATACTTATCCGCTCATCACGTCTTATTGCGTCTATAAAAAGTTTCCGACTGACAACCTGTCAGACAGAACATCAGTACCCGGTTGACCCGGGACGGCGGTGGTACCGGGTCTTATGAAAATTAAGTACCGACAACTTTTTTATTTTTAGGTACCGACTTGGACCCGAAGTACCGGTACTTTTGACAACACTACCAGGTACTTGTCATTGTACAATAATAATAACAACATATATGAGATTATATTTACAAATGATTAAACCAAATTGAATGTTTGTCTTTTTTTTACGAGGGTTTAGGCTGCATTAGTTAGATCAACCGGAACCAAAAACACAACTGATGTACTTGTTGCATCAAAGAGTACAGAACAGTACTCTACTCTCAGCCAGTCTTGTCTCATTGTTCCAAGGTTACCACAGCGAGCAGGATGCAGTTCATGGCCTGACCTGATGGTAGAGCAGAGAATGGGAAGCGGCGACCTGACAAGAGCTGAGATGATAGAACTGGATAAAGAAGGACACGGTCACCTGACACGTCTTCATGGCCTGACCTGATGGTATAGCGGAGAATGGGAAGCGGTGACCTGACAAGAGCTGAGATGATAGAGCTGGATAAAGAAGGACGCGCTCACCTGACACGTCTTCACAAAATTTCAAATGCTATTAGATTATTAATGATAATCTTAAACTATAATTTACCTTATTAGTAAGTTTATTTATTTTATTTAGCCTTGTTGTGCAAGCTCTCTGGAGCTTGTGCAGAGGCAGCAGCTTTTGCCAGAGGGGAACTGGAATCCCCTGGTTGGGCCTGGGTTCTCCTGAGTTTTTTTTTCTCGATTAGAGTTTTGGGTTCCTCGCCACCGTTTGCATACTGTTTTTTGCACTATTTGCCTGGCCGTGGGGGCTGCTTTTGAATTTTAAAGTTTTACTTAAATAATATTGCATATAGGAATTTATACACTGTTATATTTGACCTGTGCTTCTCTCTCCTTTATCTTAAATGTGTGCTCTCACTGAGCGTGTGTGTGTGCGTGCGTGCGTGTCTGTGTGTGCGTGCGTGCGTGTCTGTGTACGTGTGTGTGTGCGTGCGCGTCCGTGTGTGTGTGTCTATGTCTATGTGTGTTAGTACGTGTGCATATTGTGTATGTGGAGTGTTTTGTATGTGGGTATGTCTGTCTTCTGTGTTTTCAACTTTTTCTTGTTTTTGCAGGTACAACTTTAATTGTTTTGCTTGTAGTCAATATGTCTTATGTACAGCTGCTTTGTAACAATGAAAATTGTAAAAAGCGCTATATAAATAAAGTTGAGTTGAGACTACTGAACCCTTAATGCACGTACTATTCCAGATCAGTACACCACACCTAGGATCGAGGATGTGCTGGACTGTTTAGCAGGCAGTAGGTGGTTTTCTGTATTGGATCTTCGCAGTGGATATGATCAAATACCCATGGCAGAAGATAAAGAGAAGACAGCCTTCATCTGTCCTGTTGGCTTCTTCCAATTCGAACACATGCCTCAAGGCATTAAAGGAGCTCCAGGCACGTTCCAGCGGCTAATGGAGAAGGCCATTGGTGACATGCACCTCTTTCAAGTAATCGGTTACCTCGATGACATCATCGTGTTTGGGAGTACGCTTGAAGAACATGAGGAAAGGCTGTTTGAAGGTACTGGACCATTTGAGAGAGTGTGGACTCAAAGTGTCGATTGACAAATGCCAGTTCGGTCAACCACAAGTACAGAATGTGGAAAACATTTATACTTTTGGTTTTTGGGCAAGAATTTTTTAAAAAAAAGACAAACATTCAATTTGGTTTAATCATTTGTAAATATAATCTCATATATGTTATTATTATTGTACTTAGATGTACCCGGATGATTGTGCATTATTAGTTTTGATAATAAATGATGAGAAAGGTAGTACAACATAGGTGAGTTCACATCTGTTTAGAATTCGCCTTTCATTTGAATATTTTTATTTTCAATTTATTTATTTAGCATTCAATGTGACAAGTAATCAACAATGACCTGAGGGCGCTATGTATGCTCAATGTCATCTGTCAATCTGCGTAAAACAGTGCTCTGGAAAGTTTCAAGACATTATATAAATCAAAATTAGGTACAAAGCAGTTTCTAAAAGATACAGATCTCTGACGCATGCAGGAATATACCAGCATTCAAACATTTCGTTCCATCACTGCTGATATGGTGAACTTGATCAAAAATGACTGAGCGACTTCAGACACAGCAAGCTCAAATATCCAAACCTCTGCCCAAACACACAGCAAAAGTTCATTACTGCAACAGATAACACTGCTGGGAGCATGTTTTTGTTTTTGCTAAACCAATGCTATCTAGCTAGCATTTCAGTGTTTCTTAACATCCTAAAAACGATTCAAACTCTTAAGGCGCATTGACTGACAAGAATATTGATAACTAATGAAATTATTCTTGAAATGAACGTAGCTGAAAAGAAACTTATTTAGCAGTGGTTTAATACAACATATGTTTGACTGTATACGATGATCTTAACCGTTTTGCTTGATGCATAACCTGCTGGTGTACTCCACATCTTAACTTTGATAAACCATATTTTTATTATAGCTCAAGCATCGTTGAATTTGTACTTCTCTGGCATTGAGCGAGTTAAATAACTCCACGCCTCTGACTGATTTATGCAGTACTGCACATGATCACGATCCATCTGCTCATAGCCTCTTTTTTTAAGTTCTTCCTGCTTTCCCCCAGATCAGCAGCGTTGTTTTGTTCTGGCTTCGGCAACACTAACCAATATTTTTAACAGCGACTAACAAAATCTAGTTTGTTTAATTTAAGCACTTTCAAGTACCTATGTCTGTTTTCAAATACTTTCCAGTCCTTGAATTCATATGTCAGAAATTCAAATACTTTCAAGCACTTTCAAGAAGAGTGGGAACCCTGTATAGCACATCTGGGAGAGAAAAATTGCAGCTAGTCCTTCCTGAAAAATACTGGTCCCAGGTATTATGCTCCCTGCATGATGACTTAGGACATCTGGGAGTTGAGAAAACTACTGAACTCGTGAAAGATCGCTTCTACTGGCCAAAGATGTCCCAGCATGTAGAGCAGTACATAAAGAGTTGTGAACATTGTATAACAAGAAAGACTCTGCCGAAGAAGGTTGCTCCATTGAACCACATAACCAGCAGTGGGCCATTTGACCTTGTGTGCATTGACTTTTTGTCAATCGAGCCAGACTCCAGAAGCATTGGAAATGTTCTTGTTGTAACAGACCACTTCATACACTATGCACAAGCGTTTGCCTGCAAGGACCAGAAAGCTCTGACAGTGGCTAAGATCCTATGCGTCAAATTTTTCATCCATTATGGTCTACCTTCTCGTATCCATTCAGATCAGGGCCGAGATTTCGAGACTGGTCTCATAAAAGAGCTACTGCAGATGCTTGGTATCCGAAAATCCAGAACCACACCGTACCATCCGCAAGGGGACCCACAGCCCAAAAGGTTCAACCGAACGCTCCTTTCCATGCTAGGGATGTTGAATCCTGCTGAGAAAAGCAGATGGAGTCACAACGCATTAATCACTTGGTACACGCATACAACTGTACTAAGAACGAATCAACTGGGTACTCACAATACTATCATCCAGTGGATGTGTGCTTTGGAACATCGCCGGGTGAAAAGGAGCCAGTAACCATCGACAGTATGTGGAAAGGATGAAATCGGATTTGCAGAGAGCCTACCAGCTAGCAACTGAAACTGCCCAGAAAAGTCAGCAGAGGAACAAGCAGTTGTATGACAGACGAGTAAAACACCAGACTTTTGCTGAAGGAGACCGTGTGTTGATAATAAATCTTGCTGTGACTGGAAAAAACTACCTACCTGGTAGTGGAGAAGTTGAAGAACTTACCTGTGTACCGCCTAAGACCTGAAGGAGGTATGGGAATTGTGAGAACGCTGCATCGAGACCATATTTTACTAATCCGACTTGATGTGAGACTGACTGTTCCTGAGGATCCAAAAGCCGCTCTGGTGCCGCTGGAGACAAGAGCCCGATCTTTGAGTGGAAAACAGAGAAGAGGATTAGGAGGAACAAATGTGACAATGATAGATGGCAATCTTGGCAGTGACTCTGAAAGTGAAGAGGAGTTGTGCTACTTTTAGACTGTACCACCGATTGCTGAAGAAACCCTGGAAGAACTAAATTCAGCAGAAGCAGGAGACCTGGAGCTAGAAGGGGGAGAGACCCATACAGAGAAGCATCCAAGAGATGTGGTAGAACCTGTCCCTGTATGCCCAGAAGAGAAATAAGGCCCATGACAAAGATCAGCTATGATAGACTGGGTCAGTCCTCTAGCCGCCCCTTAACTTTAGTGCATAGAGGGATAGTAATAAATGTTGAGGACCGGGTAAAGCTAAGGAAAAATGTATGCAACACAGTGTGGTGTCACCCTTTAGCTCTATGTTCCCTGTGTGCTCAGTTAAATGTTTCTTTGGAGTCCAGGTTAACTGTCCCTGTTTAAAGTAATCTCATGGGGGCATGAGATAGTGTAGAAGGGGGAGAGTGTAACTATAGTCCTATGAGGAATTGGGTAAAACCATTTATTTTTCATTTTTTTGCTGTTTGTTTATTATCTGTATAAGCATTTGTGTTTTAGTCTCTAATTCAGAGATCATATTTAATTTAATACGATTACGTTTCTTCTACATACAATGTTCATTATGCCTTTCTACATAAAGTTTGGTACATATACACATGTGAAAAAAGTGTGTGTACAATCAAGTTTGCTGTATGTCATGTTGTTGGATGCTTAATAGCTTAAACCCGCCTCCAATGTGCGTGAATGTAATGCTATTGGGTAATGAAGGGGGTCAAGAGAGACTGAAGGAGGAGAGACACGAGAAGTTTGTCGTGGGTGAATAACTTGCGATTTGTAAGCAAAAAGTGGTTTTATTTTTGTTTAAAATTGAGTACATTTGTTATGTGACTTCGAAGCTAAAGTTAGCTCAAGATATGGGTTAACAGTTAGTACCAAGGTGTTTGGGACATTGCTGCCTTTACACGAGATGGCTCACGCCTTCATTTCATGGATCGGTGCGTGTTTAAACTGAAAACTGCGCCTCTTTGCTGGCGTTTGTGTTTTGCCGTGGTTCGATTCTCTGTGAGATGCTGGAGATAGTACAAAGCACGTTTGAAACCCGAAGTGCGAGCAAGTTTGATTTACAAGGGAGAGAGCTACGGTCATAACCGGATAGCGCACCCAGCCACCGGAAGCGTTGGGTGTTCCTCTGGCTAAGAGGGACGATCGGTGCTTTCCGGGAGGATCATAGTGGGAGATTATACGGGTGCTTTGGATTAAAGAGCCTAGGAACTGTGTTTTCTTCGTTTTGTCTGCTCACGCGAGCAAAGCAGCCAGTTGAAGTTTCAAAGGCCTCTACGCACTCCAGCAACGACACAGGCCTGCATCGGGGGGTTATTTGAGTACTGTTGAGTGTGTGAGTGGGCCCACTTGCTTAACTATTGAGTTTCATTTTATATTTTCTCACTTTTTGTGTTGAGTTTGGTTACTGTGAGATGTTTTGGGTACAATGAGAAGAACCATGTAACAGAGTATTTTTATAATATCCTATTGGGAAAAAACATTACCTTTTGGGGTTTACATCTTCTGTTTGAAGGTAATACAGTGCTCTTAACATTCTGAAACCGCCTGTTAATATTTTGTGCATGTAAAGTGTATTATTTCAGTGCTCCACAAGTGTACACACATCTCCCAGGTAGTTCACTCAGTGTTGATGTGCCGTTGTAACGGGTATATCTATCGGTTATTTCCACTGTTTATTACTTTCATACAGTGAATTTATAGTCATTTTGTACTGAACACATCTCTTGATAAGCGCACAACTTTAAACTATTCTTTTATTTAATCCTTTTATTTCTTGTTCATTTTTTCATATTTACAATATTCTTTAATTAAAGACCTTTGAAGTATTACTTACCCTTGTTCATTCATTTACGTTTCCTAAGTTCAGGATAGTTGTATCAGAGTAGTATATATTTTTTATATAGTCGAGAGACAAAATTATTGAACCCGGCGCCCGCCCTAAAGCAAAATTGGGTAACACACACCAAATAGGGTAGGGGGCGCTACATATACATTACCCATGTGTGAATAAATTGACCCTTCGCTAAGCCCCGCCTTCCTTAGTTACTGTTGCTACGCCTGTCAAGCTTTCGCACCTGGCAAGTCTATTACAGTATGTATGCACCAGTGTCAGACATTCCCAAGGAGATAATTAGTCATTTTTGGCGAACAGGTGAAATATCTGAGAGAGCAAGACAAAAGGGACTGCAGTATGCATTCGAGGGATATATCCACGACATAACATGCAACAGATTAGAAAATAATTTAATCAAAATTGAAGCTAAAGCCTGTAGGTCCCAGCACAAGCAGCAGCCGCCTCATACGCTGACCATTCAAATGGGAAACACACAAATTGAGGAACAGCTTTGTTCATGCACAGCAGGGTAAGTGGAATTTGTGAAAATAATCCAATAATTATAAATCAAACAGCTTATCCATAAATCTTGTGGAATAAACACAAGACATTAGCCTGACCACTTTGCAATGATAACATTCTCCCGCTTATATTTTTTGCGTGCCAGGCTACTGCTCACACGTCGTGGGTCTAATCTACGCCTTGGACCTGGCAAGAGCCAGAGATGCTGAGCTGAGCCATACATCATCAACAACACAAACAAAGTCCTCCTGCACGAGTCTACCACAGCAGTGGCACAAGCCTAATCTTATTTTACGTTCAAATACATGCATTATGAACAAATAACCGTCATTATTTCCAAGCAATGATGTGCTGAGTTAGCTAGCTAGCTAACATTACCTTGGAGCAAACATAGGTGTTTTTGTTAATCCTGTCGTCATTTAGTTGTGAATAAGGCCTTCCACACTGCTTGATCCACGTCCGGCATTTCTCCCCTTGGGTTTTAGGTTTCGGGAATGGAAAAAATTCCACCACCCCGTCCAAACTTTTAGGATACCGGGTATCAGATTTACAAAATCCATACGCACAACGCTTCGCTCGAAAGCTTGACAGACCTCCCGCGCCTAGTTACGGTTGCTAAACCACGATTGGCCTGTGGCGGTTTTCGGGGGTGGCTTAGCGAAGGGTCAATTAACATTCTTGACCACTTACATTTCTCCACAAGAGCACAGGTCCACTTTTAGCATCTGATTCTTGAAATACTTCATCTCAGTTGTTACATAGCCAAGCAGTGTTGAATGTATTAATGTAAATTCTTGGGTTGGGTGCTGTTCATCGCCGCAAGCTCTCCAAACCAGAACTGGCCGGAGTCTACGCTTATTATTAGAGGCGGCCACACTCCATTGTTAAAGCTCTGTCAGGTTTGTGTGGACGAGAAAGGATTAAGACAAGGTGTCTGGAGGAGATAAAATGTGATAGACATTTGTCCTTGCTTTCCAAGTTCTCAAAACCCATGGATATATTTCAGAAAATGGATGCCTTTGAGAGAAAATTGTTACAGCGGTACCCATTCTAAGTCTTTATGATATTCTTGTGTATTACAGATATAGCCTACTGTAGGTCCCTCTAAAGGTCCGGTGTATGAAATTCAGCGGCATCTAGTGGTGAAGTTGCGAAATGCAACCAACGGCTCACTCCACCACTCACCCCTCCCTTTCGAAGCACCACGGTGACTAAGATGTCGTCACGTTTTTGCTTCTTTGCCGAAAGAGATAACGGATTTACAAAACAGGCTGTGTAGAGCAGTTTGTCCGTTTAGGGCTACTGTAGAAACAACATGTCGAATTCCATGCAAATGGACCCATGGTGTACGTCCTTATACACCTCTGAAGACATAGTTATGTATAGTATATTGCATTTTAGTGAATAGATCCTCCAAAAAATTACAGACCGGACCTTTAATATACTAGCAAACTCGAATGCATCCAGGTGACCTGAGAAGTGCTCAGTTTTACATTCTTATTGCATGAACCTCTGTTGTTGCTATTGTTATTTTGAAGCCCATGGCAACTCTCACTCGTACCCGAGTCTGTCCCCATTTGCACAAGAGACACTCCATTAAAGATAAGTAATGGTCTGTCAGCCACGTCCTGAGATCCACATTCATCTCAAAGCCCAATTTATGGAGATAAAAGGACATCATTACCCCACTAGCGCTCATCAGGTCTGATTTTAGAGGAAACAGAACTCAGATGAGCGAGAGCAGGTCTGCTCAGGATATCCTGACATGCGCGGTCAGAGATGAGCTGCATGTTCAGACTGTTAATGAGCACACTAATTCTGTCCATCTCAGGATTAACTTTCATTTTGCATTTTTTTAAATGAAATTAAAGGATGTGACTCTGATGGCAGTGAAATGGTGGTTTTGCATCCTTGATTTTACTAGAGGCTATACGAATCAAACACCAATTAGATTCTTCACCTCTAACATTGCTGTGGTACCTGACATACATAACCAGGGGAGATATAAATGCCAGGGTTTCATTATAAAGCTGTTTTAAAAAGTCAATGAATACAAATTATCCATTGAAAAAGAATCCAAGAGACTATAACAATATAATGTTGCACATTGAACTTCCAGACTAAAGCTCTATTATTTATAATGGAGATAAATCTTTTATACTAACACTGCCATCACTCTGAGTCAAACAAAATGTTTTCCGTCTGTAAATAAATGCCGTGGGGAATTCTCCCGACAGAAACTCAACTGCTTTACTTGTCCGATCATTGTGATTAAGTACTGTGCTTCAACTTTGTGAGCAAAAAAGACTATAAGAAACTGTTTGACTTAAAGAATCATTACCATGGCAAACATCTCGTATTTATCTTCCTTAGTAGAATTGAGCATCTATCTGAGTCAAACCTGTGTGGTGACTGTTTGTACACATGAATGCAATTTCGAGGAATAACAGGTGCGCCAATTTTGAAATCATGAGAATCTTATATTGAGTAACAAAATTTGGCAAGTTATTAGTGCTTGAAACATTAATATTTGTCAGCTTTAAATATGAGATTGAAAAGGTCAGACATAACCAGTCAACTCTGGTTCTGTCCAGAGAGACAGCAATTTCAGTTGATAAATCTAAATAAAAGCAACTGCTGTAACCAGTCAGAATTTTTTGCTGTACCATGATCACTAAGGGGGAATATTTCACTAGTTTAATTTCATAAGTGTCAGTATCTCACCCATGAAAACCCCTTTTCTCTTGTAACAGAAAGGCAAATTCCTTCCTAAATGATAACAGAATTTTATTTTTGGGTGAACTTTTCCTTTTAATCACAGTTGCAAAAATACAAGTGATTTATGATGTTACATTTTTTACATTTTAATAGCACAAAAACTGTCAAATACTGTGGAATGACATTTTAACTTTTACTAGCATCATATCTCATTTTTTATTTTATTTTCAAAATTTACGGCCAATTACGCAGCCGACCGTGACGTGACCGTCCGTGACGTTACCTGTAGGTTTGTGAAGAGCAATTTTGAAGCCTAAAGTGAGCGGAGCCAGTCGTCGCCATCTTGGCAGCACGTCACTCACATATAATAAACAAAAAGGCGGGACGTGAGTGGAGCTGAGGTGCCTGGTTGGTGAAACCACTTGTCACTCAAGTGGCCACGCTCTTAATTATGCAGAATTATAAAAAAATATGCAGTTACACAGTTGTCATGAAGGGCAAAATTAGCTATATAGACCAACATCATTTTTTGTACCAGGCTGTAAACTTATTTTTCTCTGCTATAAAGTTGGGCATTTTAACATGGGGCTCAATGAGATTCTGCTCTGTTTTGGAGCCAGTCTCTAGCGGCCAATCAATGAATTGCAGTTTAAGTCACTTCCGTGTTGGTTTCTCGTAAATAATACATTATGCTGAGCTTTGCACAATTGGATAGTGTAAATTGACACCGATACACAGTTTCCTAGTTGCAGTGAAATGTAATGCCATGGATAAAGATTATCAGAGGACAGAAGATAAATAGTTTGAGATGTCAGGTATCACTTAGATGCCCTTGCTGTAACTCTGATCTTCTCTCGCTAAGAGAGGCACTCAAAGCAATCGCAGTGTTAGCCTCGGGTCAGACCATCTTTGTACTGTAAGTTCACGGCAATGATAAATGACACACAAGGTCTTCACGGCTTCCAGAGCACTCACAGGTGCTTTGCAGAGAGGTTCAATTAAAATAAGATCCAAAATACAGATCAGACAGAAGAAAGGCTTGTGGGTTTAGAATGACATAAGGGCGAATAAATGATGAGAGAATATTCATTTTTCCTCCTGTTTTAAGAAACGACCTTAATAATTTTCAACCTTCTTGTACAAAGTTGGTCATTTAATCCCTGCCGGTAGATCACGAGACAGCTGTATTTAATCATACTCCGTTTCCTCTTCAAGAAAGCCTATTGCCTTTATCACTTCAGGTCTCCTGAGTTCAAGTTGTGAGCTATACCAAAGATAATGAACAAACTCATAAAAAGACTCATCTTTTACATCTTTAGGGAGCATCCCACTTTCCTCCAGGATAACTGATAAAAGCACTGTCCACCATCTAGTGAAATGTGATGGCTTTAATCACTAAATTTAATACAAAACACTTAAATGCTCTTCTGATCGGTGAACCTTTATTCGCGGGTCCTGCGGCCTCCCAGCTCAAATAATGATTTGATAAGTCAGTGCTTTATTCGGCCATTAAGCTTGTCAGCTCAGTTTTACCTGTGTATGAAAGTAAAGGGTCCAGACCTTTTCCATTATGTATAAATGCAGGTAGAGATGAACAGGACACAGAGTAGAGACAGAGGTGCAGAGAAACTGAGAGCTGGAGGAAACACACAGTGATTATTGGCTCTGATGGCTCTTTTGTCTCATCGCACCAAACCATAAGTTCGACATAGCACCTGAGGAAAAGACAGAAGATGTAATAGCAACCAATAATGGCACTGAAACAGCCTGGCAAACTCTCCTGCTGTTCCAATGCAGTTTGTCATGACAGTTTAGTGTCTGTCTGTCCTGTAGGCATGAGGACTGGAGGAGAGATTTCATCTTCAAGCCGAGAGAACAGGCTGGTTTGTTCACTAGATCCATCACCTGCTGACACAAGATTCGAATGATAGGGAGACCATAGTGTTTCCAGCTTATTGAATATGACAGTTTAATAAAAAAAATCACTCTAACAACATACTCAAAAAAATGAATAATCAGGTGAAAAAAGTGCACTAAAATTAACTTTAATGTTAATGCATTTCAAGTGCTCTATATTCACACACAAATTTTGTACTGATTTAACATACAAAAAACAGCCTTTAGTACTTTTTAAGAGAGACTTTAGTGTACTCAACTATGCTATTTTGAAACCATGTTTTTAGTATATTAAGTACAGATTTAATATGTTAAATAAGAGCACTACAAGTACCCTTATCGAAGTGTACTAAGTGTTAATTAAAGGGACAGTTCACCTAAAACAAAAAATTCTGTAATTTACTCATCCTCCAGTTGTTTCAAATCTGTATGAATTTCTTTGTTCTGATGAACACAGAGAGAGATAATTGGAAGAATGCTTGTAACCAAACAGTTCTTGGCCACCATTGACTACCATAGGAAAAATTACAATGGCAGTCAAAAGTGCCCTAAACTTTCCTACATTCTTGTGTGTTCAACAGAACCAATAAATTTATAAAGCATTTTTTCCTAGTATGGTAGTGTATAGAAAATCACACGTGGTGTATTTACACCCCGGGCCCCTCCGACAGGTGATTGGGGGAAGATTAATGAAATCATAATGTGGTCTGTAGACTCTCTCTCTCCATGTAAGAAAAAGCATTACTTATCTTCAACATCTTGGCATTATCATCTCCTCTATGGCATTTTGCCTCATTGCACATGGTCAGGGTTGATGGGAACAAGCGATTAGAGGTGCAGCTGTGATACGTGCACTCTCGCCCACTCATCGCCCAAACCTCATGAGACAAAGAACCGGGAGATGAGTCACGCGCTGGATCTGCCCCGCTCCTGCCCCGATAAGACCTGCTCATCTCGCTAGAAGCACAGAACATCTGTTCACTCAGAGACTTTTGGAAATACTTATATAGGGATTCCGTTTAGTACTGATAATAGAGAATTTGAGGCAAGTTTTGAGTTTCCAGACTTTTTAACTGTAACTCTGGTACACGTGACCAAGTGCCACCCACTTACAGACAGGAAGACTGCCTGGCTAACACTACATGAAGTTCAGATGTGTTTAATGGTAGTGTATGAAATTTAGCGGCATCTAGCGGTGAGGTTGCGAATTGCAACCAAGGGCTCACTTCACCCCTTCATTCCAAAGCACTACGGTGGCTAACACAGCACTAAGATGTTGTCACGTTTCGCTTCTTTGCTAAAGGAGATAACGTATTTACGAAACACACTCTGTAAAGCAGTTTGTCTGCTTAGGGCTACTGTAGACACAACATGCCAAATTCCATGTAAGGGGACCCGCGGTGTATGTAGATAGAAATAGCTCATTCTAAGGTAATAAAAACATAACGCTTCATTATGTAAGGTCTTAATACACCCCTGAACACACAGTTGTGTATATTATATTGTATTTCTGTCAATAGATCCTCCAAAATATTACACACTTTAAATCTAAAATAATATAACCCCTCAGTACAAAGTAAAATATACAGGTGTGTTCAAAGACGTTTGGTTTCCTTTCTGTCGGGCTCTCGACGTTGTGTCGAACCGACAGATGGGGTTCGCCCTTGAGAACCTAACAACTTCTGACTATTTTGAAAAGGCCAATGAAAGTGGCGAATGAAATTTGCATGCTGGACTCTGCCCCCGGATATCCGGGTATAAAAGGAAGACGGCGTGCTCATTCATTCACCTTTTGTTCTTCGGAGCTTTCACACATGATCGACTTCGAGACTTGATCGACAAACTCGATCGAAAAAAAAATGCAAATTACTGCTGGAATCTTACGACGTGGTCTCGGCAGTGCCAGAAGTGTTCGAGTTTTTTCTCTAAAAGAGCAAATTTCTCCAACGTGGCATGTCCCGCTGTTCTCGTGGGTGCAACACACTCATCGAGGAGGGGGACGGACACGATGTCTGCTTCCAGCACGCTGGGGCAGACGCTGTGGACATGTCCTGCCCGCACTACGGGCGGTTGACGATTCAGACATTGCGTTCACAGGTGGCTGTGTTCCCATGGGACTCAGCCACAACCTCATCTGCTTCCTGTTCTGTGACAGCAGTGGCTACAGCCCTGCCGTCTGCTACGGCGAGCAACGAGGGTTATATGAGGATTACTGTGAGCGTTAATCCGTCAGCCACTGGCTCGCGGACCGTTCGCACCTCATCTCGCTTGTTTGAGGAGACAGTCCCACTGTCTTGTTCCTCGACCACGTATTCGGAAACGGTGCGTGATGATGATGAGATGTCCCTTGCAGCATCGGAGGGTGACTTACTGCCATCCGACTCCAACGATTCCTCGGAGCTCCCTCCCTCGGGGGGGTCGAGCCGAGGAAGAAGCGGCCATCAAAATGTCAGCCATGCTTTCCCTCCAGCCGTCGAGTCCCGTGCACCGTCTGCTTCCCAGCAGCCCTGGTCCTTTTCGACGCCCTCCGGCTTCAGCGCCCCCCACTCAGGTGGCCCCCCCGGAGGAAGACGTCAAAGTGGAGACCGCCACCCCGTCAGCAGCCGCGGCGAAAGCAGAAGCGGCCCTCATGGGAAGAACCAAGGGAGATAGAGAATGCCATTGGGCCTGACCCCAGCCATTCCATTGCTGGGTGGTTGATCCAGGATGGTTCCTGCTCCATCCCAATAGCCCACTTTCTCAAAAAGAGTTTCCTCTCTCTCTGGGTGTTTACCACAGCCGCTCTCACCCTCTACACGATGGTGGTCGGCAACTCGACGTTGCGTCACGGCGAGACAATGGCGAGGATAATTAACAACTCTCAGTCGACGGTGCATTGTGCTACATCATCGCAAGGCAAGTAAGTCAGCAGAGCCGATCTCCTCTCTGGGGGCTTCCCCACGGCGAGGGATCCGCACTGCCAGCCATCGAACCTCCCCCTGGGAGGTCGATTAAGCAGATCGTATCCCTGGGAGCCTGACAAGAGCTTCCCAAACCGTCATGGTGGCTACGGGATACGATCCGTCTCGGCTACGCGATCCGTGCTTCGGGCCAGGGTCGCCACCCCTCTGGCGAAGGAAGCAATCGTGCTCGTCCCTCTAGCCAAGATGTTAAATAGGTTTTACAGCCCGTACTTCATCATACCAAAAAAGGCGGGGGTTGCTAGATATGTGTACCCAGACCAGGCACCTACTCAAGCTGCCGTTCAGGATGCTCATGCAAAAGTGCATCCTGGCGTCTATCAGATGTCAAGATTGGTTCATGGCAATCGACCTGAAGGATGCTTACTTTCATGTCTCGCTTTCGAGGGTCGGGCATCAGTACAGAGTCCTTCCTTTCGGTCTGTCCCTGTCCCCACGAGTCTTCACGAAGATCGCGGAAGCTGCCCTCACTCCCCTCGGGGAGAGAGGTGTGTGGGTACTAAACTATCTCGATGACTGGCTCATCTTGGCACACTCGCGAGATCTGTTGTGTACAAACAGGGACCTAGTGCTCCGGCACCTAGATCCATTGGGACCACAGGTCAACCGAGAAAAAAGCAACCGCTCCCCTGTGCAGAGCATCCTCTTTCTCCGTATGGAACTCAACTCTGTCTCCATGACAGCGCGACTGACTACAGAATGCGCTCAGTCAGTGTTGAACTGCCTGATCAGCGGTCCCCCTGAAACAATTTCAGAGGCTTCTGGGACACATGGCATCCTCGGCGGGGGTTATACACCTCGGGTTGATGCACATGAGACCGCTCCAACACTGGCTACAGAGTCGAGTTCCCTGGAGAGCGTGGCACACTGGCAGCAGGCTTATGGTCATTACGCCTCTTTGCCAATGCACCCTAACCCCTTGGTCTTCAATGACCTTGTTACGGATAGGGGTCCCTCTCGGGCAAGTTATGAGGTGCGTTGTGGTGACGACAGACGCCTCCCTGCAGGGTTGGGGTACAGTGTGCAATGGGAACGCAGTGTCGGGGCGATGGACGGGCCCCCGACTGCGCTGGCATATCAACTGCCTAGAGTCGTTGGCTGTGCTACTTGCACTGAAGAGGCTACAACCTCTCGTGCAGGACAAGCACATGCTGGTCCGGTCGGACAGCACAACTGCCATAGCGTATATCAACCACAGGGTGGCATTTGCACACGGCAGTTAACACGACTCACCCGACGCCTCCTCCTGTGGAGTCAGCAGGTGATCTGCTCCCTGCGAGCCACACATATCCCATGCGACCTGAACCAGACAGCCGATGCACTCTCTCGTCAGTTGACGCCTCGCGGACAGTGGCGACTCCACCCCGCGCAGTCCAACTCATTTGGGTGCAGTTTGGGCAGGCTCAGGTAAACCTGTTCTCCCCGTGGACACCACCCATTACCCGCTATGATGCTCCCTGTCCGAGGCCCCCCTCGGCACGGATGCTCTAGCGCACAGCCGGCTGCGGGACAAGTGGAAGTACACCTTCCACCCAGTGAGCCTCATTGCACAGACCCTGTACAAGGTCAGGGAAGAGGAGCATCAAGTGTTACAAGTTGCGCGGTACTGGCCCAACCGGACTTGGTTCTCGGAACTAATGCTCTTGATGACAACTCCCCCCCTGGCCGATCCCCCTGATGAAGGACCTGCTTTCCCAGGGGAAGGGCACGTTATGGCATCCCAGGCCAGACCCTGGAACTTCCATGTCTGGATGGGACGAGGAGATCCTGAGTGGCCTACTCCATGCGGTGGTTGAGATCATCACTCAGGCTAGGGCCCCGGCCACTAGGTGGCTATATGCCTATAAGTGGCGCCTCTTCTCGTCCTGGTGCTCTTCTTGAAGAGAAGACCAGCGGAGTTGCTCGATTGGGAACGTGCTGTCCTTTCCTCAAGAGAGACTGGAGAGTAACCTCTTCCCTTCCAGAATAAAAGTGTATGTAGTCGTCATTGCCGCTCATCACAACCCAGTTGCTGGAAAGTCTCTGGGACAGCACGACCTGGCTACCACCTCGTCCGTGCTCCGTACCCTCTTGCGACCTTGATGTGGTCCTGGCAGTCCTCAACAGCCCCTCGGAGATGTCGCTCTTTCTCACCTCACGACGAAGACGGCTCTCCTGATGGCGCTCACCTCCAAGAGTGTAGGGACCTACAAGCATCCTCCGTGTCCACAGATTGCCTAGAACTCGGGCCAGATGATTCTCACGTTATCCTGAGACCCCGGCCTGGCTATGTGCCCAAAGTTCCTGCCACGGACCCCTAGAGACCAGGCGGTGAACTTGCAGGCGCTCCCCACCGGGGAGGAAGACCCAACCCCATCCGTGTTGTGTCCAGTACCTCTACTGGACCGCACGCAGAGCTTCAGAAGCTCTGAGCAGCTCTTTGTCTGTTTTGGAGGTCAGCAGAAGGGGAGGGCTGTCTCCAAACAGAGACTGGCGCACTGGATCAGTCCGCACATTTTCCCATGAGTTCTCCCCTGACGGCGAGACCATGCTGGTGTCTCCACTAAACTCCTCCCTACGGTAGGAAGTGGTCCCTGTAGTGCATTTCCTCAGTGAGGAAATAACGCTTACCCAGTGGCCCTTACAGTGCCAGGCGGCTTCTCACTGTTAGAGAAACAAGGCCTCTGCCTGTGACGGCCGGTGGCAGGGGCTTCCCACCTTTTAAGAAAAGCTCTGGGACGTCCTACCTCTCCACTGGACGGTCACAATTTCGCGCTGGCGCTCACGTCTGACACGCCTAGGCCAGTCAGCGTCGCCTCGCTAGAGATTGTGACACGGCGGCACAGCGCCGTGGCGTTTTCCAGTGGAACCCCATCTGTCGGTTCGACACAACGTCGAGAGACCGACAGAAAGGGAACGTCTTGGTTACGGATGTAACCCCTGTTCCCTGATGGAGGGAACGAGATGTTGTGTCCTTCATGCCACAACGCTGGCCGCCCACCACAGCAGTGGAGGGATGCTCAGGCTTCTCAGCCCAAAAGGTGAATGAATGAGCTGGCCGTCTTCCTTTTATACCCGGATATCCGGGGGCGGAGTCCGGCATGCAAATTTCATTCGCCAATTTCATTGGCCTTTCAAAATAGTCATAAGTTGATAGGTTCTCAAGGGCGAACCCCATCTGTCAGTTCGACACAACGTCTCGTTCCCTCCATCAGGGAACAGAGGTTGCATCCGTAACCAAGACTTTTCTTGCTAATGTCTCCAACAAATGATCTGAATATGTTTCATACATGTAGATTCAATCGCAAGAACCTCACAAACAAATCCTGCTCATTTGAAGGACTGCTACAATAAACATCCTGTGTCCTGAAAATGTAAAGAAAAAACTAGGCAATAAGAATAAGGTTTGCTATTTTTGAAGCAGACATCAACAGTCCACCTGGAACCAAGTCTACTCAATGGCTAGGGTATAAAATAAAATGCAAAAACAATTTATATAAATAAATAAATAAATAAATAAAAGAAGCCAAGCTGTATGGCCAGCTGTCAATCTGTCCCATTTCATGACTGAATATAAAAAATACTTTCAGACAGTTTAAGAAGCCAACAGCAGGTATGCCCATTAGTTGAAAACATACCTTTGTTGAAACTTAATGAGGAATACAGCGCAAGGACTGAAAGAATATAAAAAAACACCAAAGACATGACAACTCTTCTGTTCTATACATTTAGACCACCTGCCGTTAGTTATAATTAAAATTATTCATCATCATTAACAAAACAACGAACAAGAAATGTGTGCATTTTGAATACTGTATAATACACTTAGATCACAGCTAAATCAGGCTCGCCTCAATTAAAGCCCAAACTCCAGCGGTTGGGAAAATGGGTCAGTTTGAAGAACTGTCTCTGCTAGATTGGAACTGTCACAAGCTCTCCACTACCAAAATATCAATTAATTTATCCAATGCCAGCCAGAACCCGGCTGAGCCGCATACTAATGTAGCCCACAGCAGGAACGCACACAAAGGCACGGCCCCAGACTTCCCCAGGACAGGGATATAACAGAGCGGCTCAAAAACGCTGCTGGAGCCAACTGCGATTTATACTGCTACGTTCACTATGCAGGTATGTGTGTGTGTGATTCTCCTCGGAGATTTAAAGTAGAGCATCTCTTATTCAGAATCTGCTCTGCAATCGGGTTCCCGCACCTGCGCCCAGCAGGATTTCTTCTGAGGTTATCAATTCTGAACTCAGGAAAGTACCAGAAGTTATAAGACTAATTATAATAAAATATTTACTGGCATTCTTACAGATGAGAACCCGGCTAGCTAAAATAAAAATTCACCAGGAAATTAAATTTCCAACTTATTTACTCACTAGCATGTCATCCCCAAAGTCCTATATGCAAGAGGACTTTCAAGAGACTTCATGTCTACCTTCAAAATGACAAAAACAGTATGATGTAAGGGATAATGTACAGGCAGCCGATTGTTATCGCAGAAATAAGCCCCGACAGTATGATCAGGACCCGACGCGAAGCACATTTCATGTCCACTGGACATGAAATGTGAATTTGAAATATTTTATTAGCTCATTTTTACAGAATGCAGACCTTCCGCGAGGAAAAGCAGTTTACTTAGGGTTTTAAAGGACTCATAAAATGAGCACTTTCAACAAGTTGGTATGATTTATTAGGATCTTCATGAAATATCTGGAACATATTTTGCTTAAAAACACTCAATGGCTGTGTAAACAAAACCCATTTTGCCTCGTCAAAAAAAGCTATGCTCACAGCAACCCGTTTTGGTGCATGTCTCTTTAAATGATAATGAGTTACAGCGCACCCCACCCCCCTTCCGTCCGGCGTGTCAACACAACACACATGTAGTACTGTCATGGCAATGGTTTAGCTAAATTATGTTTCCTGAACTCCTCTGCGGTTAGTTTTGTTTTAAACGTCTCAAATCATTCGTCCGGAGACTAAAAAATCTGTCACAGCAAACAGCGCTCACGTTGTGCGTGTATGCTTGCCTAAAATGTCGTTGACAAGTTATAACGTTATACACACAACGTTAGAGCATAACTAGTATGCTGTAACAGATTTTTCAGCCTAAGGACGAATGAATTGAGACGTTTAAAACGAAACTCACCGCAGTGTTCGCCCCTGTTCATTAGCTAAACAAACAGCTTGCCGCAGCTGAACATATTAACGCACATCAGTAGTGGTTTTTGGCATGGGCGAACCGGGCTGCCGCCCGGGGCGGCATTTTTCATGATACATGAGGGGCGGCATGAGCAGTTAAGAAAAATAATAATAATCCTCTGCGCCGCCACTGCGAAGCGGTTTTCTATTATCTTTCACTGTGTGGGGAATTGGCGCCCCTGCTTGCTGACAAGGTGCCGTGCACAGAAGCTGTGTGAAATGGCTAATAAAAATAGGTAATACAAAACGATTATGTGGTCACCATTACTGTGTGTTCAGACCGCCGCTGTCGAGAGCGTCAAAAATCTCTCTGGCCGCCCTGCCAACAACGCTGTAGAAAGAGTCTTGGACGCACTGACGCTCTGACGTAGATTGAAATCTTATCTTGTATTTAAAGGGGCCGCAAAGCAAACAAGCTTGTTGATCTTGTGCAGACTGACCACAAGAAATTGATCGGTGGAAAGAACTTTATTGTAGTTACATGTTTGCTAACGAAATAATATTTCTGCAGCAGTAACACTGTTTTGCATGCTCTGGCGCTCAAGTTAGCATGAAATTCCCGCTTATTTAAAGAAAATGTATAACGTTAATGCACATCATCAGCAACTCACCAGGAACACAAACAATCTCAGACACCTTGGTCCACGCATTATTTTTTATTTACGTCCCTGTACACAAACAGGGATGCGTCGTATAGGATTGGGAAACCCGCCACAGCAATGATCAACTTCTCCTCCATTTTGCTTGGGAACTAATGTGGTCGGAACCAAAGTTTACAGGGCTGCTTTCTCTGGAATCATCTCAAGCGATGGACTTCTATGTTCCGATTGATTGCCGCCGAACCGCGTCATAGCTCATTACCATAAAGTTGACCTGATTTCAACTCTCCTTGATGCCCTCAACGGCCAAGACGTGCCGCGCCGCACCTTGCCGCTGGCTCACATTGAAAATGAATGACTTCCGGCCACTTTGACGCTCTCGACGGTGACGGTCTGAACGCACAGTTAGTGTGTTTTCACGACGTGTCATCAATCAATACTGCTGACTCGTGAGTGAAGTTCAGAGTAGAAAATAATTAATTATACTGCACGTGATGTTACAGCACATGGCTATAATGATTCTGGGATGTGATCGACGTGCATTAAAGAGCTTTATTTTCACAGTTATTTCTAAAAGAAGAATCATTTTTTCTCCAGCAAAATCTGCGATTTCCATTAGGTTCAATAGCAGTGCTTACTTTCAATGCCTCCAACATGGCCGATTTCCGGATTGATAACGCGTCGTGAAAACACTATTGGTTTAGTCTTGACTTCTGGTTGTGTTGGGGGGATGGGAAATCTGTTGATTGTCGAGTGCCAAATAAACACAGAGATGGACAGGAAAAGGTCAAAGCCATCAGATGCCCAATTTAGAAAAAAAAGAAAATAAGAAGAGATGAAACGAGCAAAAGATTAAGGTATGCAACTATGTTCTCTCTGTATGATTATTACGGTATCCATGTCATGAATGAAGGACTAGTGTTAATTGGTGGGTATAACTCTTAAGTTTGTGTTTATTTTTGGCACATTTATGTATATAGTGTATATTATTTAAAGTTATGATAACTTATACTGTCATATTTTGTGCAGAATTGTGTTCATTGTCTTTTGGCAATGTTGGAGGTGGAGATTGTGCACCTTAAAAAGTGTGTTCCCTTTCTGTCTGTCTCTCGACGTTGTGTCGAGACGACAGATGGGGTTCGTCCCTGAGAACCAATCGCTTCCAACTTCTTAGAAAAGGCCAATGAAAATTGGCAAATGAAATTTGCATGCCGGACTCTGCCCCCGGATATCCGGGTATAAAAGGGAGATGGCGTGCCTCATTCATTCACCTTTTGTTCTTCGGAGCCTTCGCTCATGATCAACAGACTTCGCTACAAGTAGCAACTACAAGACTGCCAGTTCTACAACATGGTGCAGCGGACTGTCCCTTCCTGTGGCGACTTCCCCTGGGCGTCTCGGCGGTTCCAGAAGTGTTCGAGTTTTTTCTCTAAAAGAGCAAATTTCTCCAACGTGGCATGTCGGTTACTAAACTATCTCGACGACTGGCTCATTTGACACACTCGCAAGATCTGTTATGTACACACAGGGACCTAGTGCTTCGGCACCTAGATCGATTGGGACCACAGGTCAACCGAGAAAAGAGCAAGCTCTCCTCTGTGCAGAGCATCCTCTTTTTTGGTATGGAACTGTCTCCATTACAGCGCGACTGACTCAGAAAGCGCTCAGTCAGTGTTGAACTGCCTGGAATATTTCAAGCAGCCAGCGGTCGCCCTGAAATTCAGAGGCTCCTGGGCACATGGCATCCTCGGCGGTGGTGATACCCCTCAGGTTGATGCACATGAGACCGCTCCAACACTGGCTACAGAGTCGAGTTCCCTGGAGAGCGTGGCACACGGGCAGCAGGCGGATGGTGATTACGCCTCTCTGCCGACGCACCCTAACCCTTGGTCTTCAATGACCTTTCTACGGATGGGGGTCCATCTCGGGCAGGTCATGAGGCGCGTTGTGGTGACGACAGACACCTCCCTGCAGGGTTGGGGTGCCGTGTGCAATGGGCACGCAGTGTCGGGGCGATGGACGGGCCCCCGCCTGCGCAGGCATATCAACTGCCTAGAGTTGTTGGATGTGCTACTTGCACTGAAGGGGCTACAACCTCTCGTGCAGACCAAGCACGTGCTGGTCGGCGGACAGCACAACTGCCATAGCGTATATCAACTGCCAGGGTGGCGTTCGCTCACGGCAGCTAACACGACTCGCCCGACGCCTCCTCCTGTGGAGTCAGCAGGTGAGCAGATCCCTGCGAGCCACACATATCCCAGGCGACCTGAACCAGACAGCCGATGCGCTCTCTCGTCAGTTGACGCCTCGTGGAGAGTGGTGACTCCACCCCCGCGCAGTCCAGCTCATTGGGTACAGTTTGGGCGGGCTCAGGTAGACCTGTTCGCCTCCCTGGACACCACCCATTGCCCGCTAGGGTACTCCCATCCTAGGCCCCCCTCGGCACAGATGCTCTAGTGCACAGCTGGCCGTGGGACAGGCGGAAATACGCCTCCCCCCCCAGTGAGCCTTATTGCACAGACTCTGTGCAAGGTCAGGGAAGAGGAGCATCAAGTGTACTAGTTGCGCCAAACTGGCCCAACCGGACTTGGTTCTCGGAGCTAATGCTCTTGACAACAGCTCCCCCCCCGGCCGATTCCCCTGACGAAGGACCTGCTTTCCCAGGGGAAGGGCACGTTATGGCATCCTAGGCCAGACCTCTGGAACCTCCATGTCTGGTCCCTGGACGAGATGAGGAGATCCTGAGTGGCCTACCCCCTGCGGCGGTTAGGACCATCACTCAGGCTAGGGCCCTGGCCACTAGGCAACTATAGGCCTGTAAGTGGTGCCTCTTCTCATCCTGGTGCTCTTCTCAAAGAGAAGACCCGCGGAGTTGCTCGATTTGGAACATGCTGTCCTTCCAGAGACTCAAGAGTGATCTCTCTCCTTCCACACTGAATGTGTATGTAGCCGCTATTGCCGCTCATCACGACCCAGTTGCTAGTAAGTCTCTAGTACAGCACAACCTGATCAATTGGTTCCTAAGGGGTGCGGGAAGGCACTGCCTCACCCGCGCTCCGTACCCTCTTGCGACCTTGATGCGGTCCTGGAGCCCCTCGGAGATGCCGCTCCTTCTCACCTCATAATGAAGACGGCTCTCCGGATGGCGCTCAAGAGGGTAGCGGACCTAAAAGCATTCTCCGTGTCCACAGATTGCCTAGAACTCGGGCCCGGTGATTCTCATGCTATCCTGAGACCCCGGCCCGGCTACGTGCCTCAAAGTTCCACTCCCCCTACACCAGGTGGTGAACTTACAGGCACTCCCCACCGGGGAGGAAGCCCCAAACCCATCTGTGTTGTGTCCAGTACGCGCATTGCGCCTCTGCTTGGACCGCACGCAGAGCCACAGGAGCTCTGAGCAGCTCTTTGCCTGTTTTGGAGATCAGCAGGGAGGGCTGTCTCAAACAGAGATTGGCGCACAGGATCATGGACGCCGTCACTATGGTGTATCTGTCCTAAGATCGCCTGTGCCCACTGGGTGAGAGCTCTCTCCACACGGAGTACAGCCTCCTCGTGGGCACAGGCGCCTCTCTGGCAGACATCTGCAGAGCTGCGGGTTGGGCTACGCCCAGCACCTTCGCGAGGTCCTACAGCCTCCGCGTAAAACCGGTATCAGGCATTGCAGGCAAGACTGGCGGCCGGTAGGGTGTATGCCTATGACAGTACCTTCCCCCCTTTCTCCTAAGGGGGTCAGCATACTAACTAGCCTCCCTTCTTCCCCCACTGGGTGAAGAACAGGCACTCCATCCATCACTAAGCAAGCACCTCCTGCGGGCGGGCTGGGCAGAGCAGCCCTGCCCCTTAGGCCGGGTACCAACTGAGTTATCCACAACATACTGTAGCTCTAACCGGACCTAGTGCTACCGGACGTTGTAACCCCCCAGCAGGGCGGTTCTGTCTGATGTATCTTCATGATCGGTTCCCACCTTGGTAACCCATGACCTTCCCTAGGTGGACCTCCACCTCGCAGTTAACTCCTTCAGTCCGCACATTCTTCCCATGAGTTCTCCCCCATCGGTGAGACCATGTTGGTATCTCCACTAAACTCCTCCCTCCGGTAGTAAGTGGTCTCTGTAGCGCATCCCCCGCTTGAGGAAGTAGCGCTTACCCAGTGGCCTTACGGTACCAGGCGGCTTCTCGCTGTTAGAGAAACAAGGCCGCCGCCTGTGAGGCCGAAGGCAGGGGCCTTCCCACCTTTCAAGGAAAGCTCTGGGACCCCCTACCTACCCACTGGTAGGTTACAATTTTGCGGTAGCGCTCATGGCTGACACGCCCAGGCCAGTCACCGTTACTTGGCTAGAGATTGTGACAGGGCACAGTGTTGTGGCGTTTTCCATAGGAACCCCATCTGTCGGCTCGACACAATTTCGAGAGACTGACAAAAAGGGAACGTCTTGGTTACGGATGTAACCTCAGTTCCCTGATGGAGGGAACGAGACGTTGTGTCCTTTTTGCCACAACACTTGCTGCCCACTGCAGCAGTCGTGAGAGGTCTCAGGCTCCTCAGAACTAAGGTGAATGAATGAGGCACGCTGTTTCCCTTTTATACCCGGATATCCAGGGGCGGAGTCCGGCATGCAAATTTCATTCGCCAATTTTCATTGGCCTTTTCTAAGAAGTCGGAAGCGATTGTTTCTCAGGGACGAACCCCATCTGTCGGCTCGACACAACGTGTCGTTCCCTCCATCAGGGAACCGAGGTTACATCCGTAACCAAGACGTTTCCTGTTGTAATTGCAATAGTTAAATAACTGGATTCTCCTAAGTGTGTTTTTCAAATGTTCTAATGAAGGATTTGTGCAATTGAGAAATATAATTTTCACGTATGCTGTTATAACAACTGTTTGTGCAGAATTTTGTGGTATTTTTTTTGGGGGGGGCGCTCGAAGGGGTTCTCGCCCAGGGTGTAATTCAATGTAGAACCGCCACTGACACACATAATATATTAACATACATACAGCTAAACTCCAAGTGCCCATTTGCCAAATAACATATTATAGAGTAAGTTTAACACTGGCTTTGAATGTTCTATTTAGCCCATTAGTTCCCTTCGCTATCGTATGCTAACATTATCCTCCTATATATACGGTACATTTACGTCAATTCAGACTGTTGATAAATATTACTTACATCGGCAGCTTTGTCTTGTTCAGTTGGTCTCGATCCCTCTTGAGGAACAACTTTGAAGCTAATCCTGCTTGTACTGTCCCAGGTTGATAAAGCACTCTGGCTTGAAGTGATTCGCGCAAACAAGCAGGTTTTTACTTATGGTTTCTGAGGGATTTCCACTAAAAATAAAATAAATCCACTCCTGTCTCTTCCAAGGTTAGGACTCTATGCAGCGACTACATTGCATGTTGTCCACGAACTTTAGCCATGGCGTCACGTACACCACTATCGCTTGTGAAAACAACAATGGTGGCAGCGCCGTGGGTGGAACTGTGTAGATTAAGGGGCATTGCATGTTGTCCACGAACTTTAGCCATGGCGTCACGTACACCACTGTCGCTTGTGAAAACAACAATGGCGGCAGCGCCGTGGGTGGAATTGTGTAGATTAAGGGGCGGTAATATTATAGTAAGAGCCTGCATCTACGTTAGATCAGGAGCGAAATATGAACGGCTTGACTTCTCACATGCTTTCAGAGAAAGGCTTCCCAAAACAAAGTTACTGGGATCTTGTTTTTCATGTTTTCTGGGTTGCTAGATGCACCGGGGACCCGATTATAGCACTTAACCACAGGACAATTTTGACTTTCATCCAACGGGTCCTTTAAGGTAAGAAACGACGTTCAAATGTCATGAACAGGCAATTTGGTTTAATCATTTGTAAATATAATGGCATACATGTTATCAAAAGACATTTTTATATTTAATTTGTCAAAAAAACCTGTCCAAATAATTTGCTGCATCCGGTTATTTGTTTTGAGAGGTTGTTATCTGGGAATAACAAACCTGTAAATGTTGCGACTGGTCAGAATTGAGCATTCCAACGAGCCATGTAATAAGAATATATAACAGTGGTTGATATGTTTCAAGTGTTTTAAAGTCGTATGATACCAAATATAATATAAAAAATGGACAATCATATTCTTCATACTGTAAATTCCCCTTCAGTATGGTATAATTTTTATGCTTGATGGAACTCTTTCCTTTAATGTGCATCTATATTTTTTATACCTGTACATTAAATCCCCTATAGTCGTTTGTTTTTGGGGTTTAAAGGCTGAAAACTCCCATTGTGCTTGCCTCCATCATTCACACGCATTCATATCTCTTCCATCACCCCCCGCTGCGATCTGATCATGACCAGAAGAATCAGAAAAGCAGGAGGCCAAAATGTGCTTATTATCCTTGTTACTAATTATGTCTTTGCTCTTTGCTTCGGGAATTCGGTTTCACTTGGCTTTGGGACCTCCCTAAGTGATCACTGTAATTCTGAGGTCAATGCAGATCTCCATGCAAACACAGGGGTGTTGACAGAGTTGCAACAATTATAGATCACAAAACCCAACAGTTACGTGCCTACAAGGCTTCAGGGTTAAATGTTGTGGATCAGTTAACATGCATGTACATGGATGATAGGGAACTGTACAATAATCATGGTTTTGCAGCCTGTACAAATAACAAATTTAGGCACATTCAATCTAAATCTGATGGAGCTGCTATAAAAATTCACTGTCAGCTTAAAAATATAGCAATGCTGTATTTTCGTGTGATATTAATAGCAATCTAAAAGAGAAAGGAATTTACAGAATTTACAGCAGGTTTCTATCCAACTTTATGAGTGGCTTTAAAATGTCTCTACTCTCATCTCACGCAGCTAAAAGGAAATGAAAGATCTAAACAATAAACTCTTCCTGAAGAGCAATGTTTCCTTGCTGATTCACTTTGCTGTGTCTCAACATATCCTTGCAAAAACTAGCTCTCCATTTGAACACATTTTATATGAGTTGGACATTTGGCCATGGGAGAACATTCTTATTAATATATACAATTTAAGTTGAGTTATTAAGTTTATCTTTTGTTTTCTGTTCTTACTAGCATCGACCAAAATTACATTCTCACATATCTTGTAATATGAACAATGTGTTGTTCAGTTTTATATCTTATAAAAACATGCTGAATAATAATGCTTTTAAAAAACTAAATTCATTGCATAATCACTCTCTAAAATTGCATCCAAAATAGCTAATGAGGATGGAAAATCCAGATTGTCATTTGCTGCCACAAAAGAGAACAAATATGTACTGATATCTATTTTGGCCAATCACTTTTGTAGTTCATTGTTTTGTTTTAAAGGTCCTATGTATGAAATTTAGCGGAATCTAGTGGTGAGGAGCAGCTCACTCCACCCCTCCCTTCGAAGCACTGTGGTGGCTGACACAGAACTAAGATGTCACGCATTCACTTCTTTACCGAACGAGATCATGTATTTGCGAAATGCAATCTGTAGAGCAGTTTGTCCATTTAGGGCTACTGTAGAAACAAGATGGCAAATTCCATGCAATGGGACCCGCGGTGTATGTAGATAAACATAGGTTATTCTAAGGTAATAAAATCATAAAGCTTCATTATGTAAGGTCTTTATACACCTCTGAAGACATAGTTATATCTTATTGAATTTCAATAGATCCTCCAAAGAATTACACATTGGACCTTTAACTGGAGGAAAGACACATCCATTGCAGTGTCTATCATTGGGGATGTGTAAAGGCAGTGAAATAATTTTAGCGGCCCACAGCCTGGGTAAATTCGTAGCTACAATGTAAAAAAAATATCGTAAAAAAACGGTCAAATCACTGGCAGCAGCGGCTGCCAAACAAAAACCATAAAATGAAGATGAAACTCCGTAAATCAAATAATGGAGAAAAACATTACATTTACGTAATTTTTCTTTAAATGTTTTACATGGAAACACAGTTATTTCACAGACTTTTCCTTAATTATTACGATCAAACACCTTCAATAAGGTGACTGCACATAAGGTTTTACAGAAAAATACTGTTATTTTATGCTTTTTTTCCTGAATTATAATGATAAACCTCTTTAAACTATGTGAAAGTACTAATGTTCTGCAGAAAAACACTGTTATTTTACAGTTTCTTTCATGAATTTTTTCAGTCAAATACTTTTAATACAGTAAATGCTCTGTAACTTTACAGATATTGGCCATGAATTATTAGTCAGATACTGTCAATAAAATGAAAAACACATGTTTAGCATTGTAGAATAACATTTTATTTAGGTAAACATATTAATCATATGAACACAATCACCATAATTTGTAAATGTACACTCGAAATACACAATGATTAACTTCTTTACAGTACAGAATTACAGTATACGCTTTAAACAAATGGTTGAATATAATAAATAAATAATAAGTACATTCCCATACAATACATTCATCAAATTCTTATAAAACAAACTTTTAATCCTGGAGAAATACAACAGTTTCAAGTGGTGTTGAAAAAATTTACACAGGGTCACAAATAGATATTGGAGGAAGTTTTGATAGTATATTTGTCATGGTCCTGGTCGGGGTTTCGATTTGCACGTGGGTTGTGGTGTTGTTGTTGAGCACGTGGGGAGTCGCCGGCTAGCCACGTGCTCAGTGTCTGCATCACTTTCCCAGCCCTCGTGTCTTCGATAGGATCTCTCTGCACGGGTGATTTTCCACTCAGCACTCGCACATCTGTTTTATTGTCTACTCATTTAGCGTTCTCATTCCCATTATTGCCACCGCACCTGTAGTCCATTCCCCGCTCATTTATTTCCCTTTATTACCCATCTGTTTCTCTTGTCGTGTGTCTGACCGTTGCATGTTTTAGTGCCTGTGCAGACTGACCTAGGTCTAGTGTGTCTAGCCTAGAGAACTTTATTATAGTCCTTGTCTTGCCATAGCTTCCCTGTCTACGAAAGAGATTTCATCTCTCCTAGAATCTCTCGCTGCCTTGTCTAGTCATCTTTTGCTTGCTACTTCTCCATAGTTCTGTCTGGTGTACCGGACTGCTCTCGCCATCTTCTACAGAAACCTTGCACACGGATTTTGGACTGCGCCACACACTTACGGACTATCTGACTTTGTGAGTTGCGGGTCGAGAGAACTCCCCGTTGTCTACTCTCCATTGTCCTTCTCCTGCGAAGGTTGTGGAACGTTGTGCCTCCGACGTGGTGTATCTGTTGGACGCGTTGTTCCCACCGCATGTTGGATTACTGTGGCGTCTGTGTTTTGATCTGTATTGTGTTACATTTAATAAACATTCTGTTCACCCCGCATTTGGGTCTCTCTATCTAGTGTCTGCCATGACAGAACGGTCAGACCAAGTACACGACTCAGCGGGGCAGGACCCAGTGAGGGCGGCGCTACAGCAGCAGGGGATTCTCTTGGGTCAGCAGGCATCTCGTCTCACAGCTTCCGCACAGGAGATTGACGCGTTACGTGGACAAGTGGCGGCGTTTCAACGCCAGATGGCGGAGTTTCTCCGAGGAACGGTCCAGGTGGGCGGGGCCCAATGCTCTCCACCGCGTGTCACCGCGACTGAACCGGAGCCATACGCCAACAGTCCACCCCTATACGATGGGGATCCCGACTCCTGCCGAGCGTTCCTTTCTCAATGCTCGTTGGTCTTCGCGCTCCAGCCGCGCCGGTACGCCACCGAGGAGACTCGGATTGCGTTCGTTCTCACCCTACTGATGGGGCGGGCTCGCCAGTGGGGGGTTGCTGTGTGGGAAGCCCAGGACCCATGTTGTCGGTCTTTTCTGGCGTTCTGGGAGGAGAAGACCGGTCTGTTTGATCGATCGGTGCGTGGTGATGAGGCGGCCGCTCAACTCTCGCGGGTTGCCCAAGGAAGAGCCACCATAACCGACTATGCCATCCGGTTCAAGACCCTGGCGGCGGCGTGCGAGTGGAACGCCGTGGCGCTCCGCGCGCGATTCCTGGACGGCCTCAGCTCTGCGATCGCCGATGAGATTGCGGCCCTCGATCCTCCACGAGATCTGGAGGATCTTACCAACCTGTGTCTGCGGATCGAGGCACGGATTAGCGCGCGCCGTCGGAGGCGTACCTCACCTCCAGTCTGGCGCCGCCGGGATTCTAGCCGGGATGTCAGCCGGGAACTACATCCAGAGAGCAACCCTGTCCACCTCTCACCGCCAGCTCCGGAACCCATGCAGATCGGGCGTTCTCATCTCACGCCGGCCCAGAAACAACAGCGGCTAGTGGACGGTCTCTGTTTCTATTGTGGCAAGGCGGGCCACGTCGTGACGGTGTGCCCGGCAAAAGCCAACGCCCACCCGTAGAGCGGAGAGTCCGGGTGGGCGCCTTCAGAGAAACCTCTTCAAAGTCACGCACTGTGCTGCCATTTCGCCTCACCTTCGGCCTCACTACCCATTCTGGGAAGGCTCTTATCGACTCCGGGGCTGAGGGAACTTTTTGGACTCAGCCACGGCTCGAGAGTGGGGAATTCCTGCCGTTCCTCTCCATACACCCATCTCGGCCATGACACTGGCGGGACTGCCTCTCCTCCCCGTCACTCACGTCACTCCTCACTTAAGCCTATTTCTGTCTGGTAATCATTGTGAGAAGATTAAGTTGTACATCCTCGATTCCCCCACTATTCCCCTGGTACTTGGGCATCCGTGGTTGTCACAGCATAATCCTCACATTGATTGGGTTAACACTTCTGTCTTAGCGTGGAGCCCTGCTTGTCATGTGTCTTGTCTTGGTCCTGCTCCCTCTCCTGTCTCTGTGTCTCCTGTGTTGCAGGTGGATTTCGCCGATTTGACCGGGGTCCCGGAGGAATACCATGATCTGCGTTCCGTGTTCTGCAAATCTTGTGCCACGTCCCTCCCCCCCACCGACCCTACGACTGTGCCATTGACCTACTCCCAGGCACTTCTCCGCCCAAGGGTCAGTTATTTTCCCTTTCGGCTCCTGAAAGAGAGGCCATGGTGAAGTATATTCGTGACTCATTGAATGCCGGGCTCATTCGCCCCTCCTCCTCGCCAGCCGGTGCGGGTTTCTTCTTCGTACAGAAGAGGGACGGCTCCCTACGCCCTTGTATTGATTATCGTGGGTTGAACGAGATTACGGTAAAGAATAAATACCCTTTACCTTTAATGTCGTCTGCCTTTGAACTTTTACAGGGAGCCCGGGTCTTTACTAAGCTAGACCTCCGCAACGCGTACCATCTGGTTCGCATCCGCGAGGGGGACGAGTGGAAAACAGCTTTTAATACCCCATCGGGACACTACGAGTATTTGGTTCTTCCTTTCGGGCTGACCAATGCTCCGGCTGTCTTCCAGGACCTCATCAATGACGTGCTGGGTGACATGATTAATCGCTTTGTCTTCGTGTACCTGGACGATATTTAGATTTTCTCCCCTTCTCTCCAGGAACACACCCAACACGTCAGAGAGGTTCTCCGGCGTCTTCTGCAAAACCAATTGTTCGTCAAGGCGGAGAAGTGCGAATTTCACTCCGATACTGTTGCGTTCCTCGGCCATGTGATTTCACCCCGGGGCATTGGACCGGGCGAGGCTAAGGTCAAGGAAGGCTCTGCAGCGGTTCCTGGGGTTTGCCAATTTTTACAGGTGTTTCATCCGGGGTTTCGGCCAAGTTGCCGCGCCGCTCACCGCGTTGACCTCCACCAAGTGTCAGTTCTCCTGGAACTCCCTGGCACAGGTAGCCTTCGATAACCTGAAGTCCCGATTTATCTCTGCTCCTGTGCTCTGTTTTCCAGATCCTGATTGCCAGTTCATTGTCGAGGTCGACGCGTCCGACGTCGGAGTTGGCGCAGTCTTGTCCCAGCGCGCCAGTCATGATGGAAAGGTGCATCCCTGTGCCTTTTTCTCCCATCGCCTCAGCCCTGCCGAACGGAACTATGATATCGGCAATAGAGAGCTGCTGGCGGTTCGACTAGCCTTGGGCGAGTGGCGTCATTGGTTGGAGGGAGCGACACAGCCATTCTTGGTCTGGACGGACCATAAGAACCTGGAGTACATCCGTTCAGCCAAGAGACTGAACTCGCGTCAGGCCCGCTGGGCGTTATTTTTCGGCAGGTTTCACTTCACCCTGTCGTACCGGCCCGGTGTCAATAACACCAAGCCGGACGCTCTCTCCCGCTTGTTCGAGTGTCCCTGCGAGGAGAGACCCATCGACTCCATTCTCCTGCGGGAGCGGGTTGTTGGGGCTCTCGTCTGGGAGTTCGAGCGGCGGGTAGAGGAGGCCGGGCGCGGGGTGCAGCTGCCGAATGAGTGCCCGGCGGGTCGGCTGTTTGTTCCCGTTCCGCTACGCTCAGAGGTCCTGCAGTGGTGTCACTCCTCCAAGCTGGTCGGCCATCCAGGGGTTAAGGGGACCCTGGCGTCCGTGCGCCAGTGGTTTTGGTGGCCTACAGTCGCCGACGATGTCAGGCAGTTTGTGTTGGCTTGCCCAGTCTGTGCGCAAAGCAAGACAGCCCATCGCCCTCCCACTGGCCTACTCCGTCCCCTGCCGATTCCCTCCCGGCCATGGTCTCATATTGCCCTGGATTTTGTCACTGGCCTTCCCCAGTCTAAAGGAAACACTGTCATTCTCACGGTGGTAGACCGATTTTCCAAGGCAGTCCGTTTCATCCCTCTTCCCAAGCTCCCCTCCGCCCGGGAGATGGCTCAGCTGATGGTGGACCACGTCTTCCGCATTCACGGCCTGCCGGTAGACGTCGTGTCCGATAGGGGTCCTCAGTTCACCTCCCGGTTCTGGAGGGAATTCTGTCGTCAGATCGGGGCCTCCACGAGTCTGTCGTCAGGTTTTCATCCGCAGTCCAATGGACAATGTGAGCGAGCCAACCAGGATCTCGGACGGAGACTCCGCTGTCTGACATCCAACAACCCCAGCTCCTGGAGCCAACAGCTCTCTTGGGTGGAATACGCCCACAACTCCCTTCCCGTCTCAGCCACAGGTATGTCCCATTTGAGTGTTCTCTTGGGTATCAACCACCTCTGTTTCCCTCCCAGGAACTCGACGCTGCGGTTCCCTCAGCTCTGGCGTTCGTCCGGCGGTGCCACCGGACTTGGATGAGGGCCAGAGAGGTTTTGGCCAAAACCACCCTGAGGACCAAGACAGCGGCAGACCGTCACCGGATCTCTCCTCCTGCCTATGTATGCGGTCAACGGGTATGGCTATGTCCCAAGGACCTGCCTCTCCGGGTGCCTTCTCGCAAGCTGGCACCCAGGTTCATTGGGCCTTTCCGGATCGCCAAGGTGGTCAAAACCCGGTGGCCGTGCGGCTCAAGCTTCCTCCTACTCTTGGTCGAGTTCACCCTGTCTTCCATGTGTCCAGGGTTAAACCTGTGGTCATCTCCCATCTCAACCCAGCCAGTTCTCGGCCCACCCCCCCTCCCCCGCGGCTGGTGGATGGGGTTCCAGCATACACCGTCAGGATGTTGCTGGACGTCCGCCGTCGCGGTAGGGGCTTCCAGTACTTAGTGGATTGGGAGGGTTACGGCGCAGAAGAGAGGTCGTGGGTCCCCTCGCGTGATGTGCTGGACCGGTCGCTGATCATGGACTTCCACCGGAGACGAGGTGAGCCCCCCTCCTAAGCGCCTAGGGGCGCTGGTGGGGGGGGGTACTGTCATGGTCCTGGTCGGGTCGGGGTTTCGATTTGCACGTGGGTTGTGGTGTTGTTGTTGAGCACGTGGGGAGTCGCCGGCTAGCCACGTGCTCAGTGTCTGCGTCACTTTCCCAGCCCTTGTGTCTTCGATAGGATCTCTCTGCACGGGTGATTTTCCACTCAGCACTCGCACGTCTGTTTTATTGTCTACTCATTTAGCGTTCTCATTCCCATTATTGCCACCGCACCTGTAGCCCATTCCCCGCTCATTTATTTCCCTTTATTACCCATCTGTTTCTCTTGTCGTGTGTCTGACCGTTGCATGTTTTAGTGCCTGTGCAGACTGACCTAGGTCTAGTGTGTCTAGCCTAGAGAACTTTATTATAGTCCTTGTCTTGCCATAGCTTCCCTGTCTACGAAAGAGATTTCATCTCTCCTAGAATCTCTAGCTGCCTTGTCTTGTCATCTTTTGCTTGCTACTTCTCCCTAGTTCTCTCTGGTGTCCCGGACTGCTCTCGCCATCTTCTACAGAAACCTCGCACATGGATTTTGGACTGCGCCACACGCTTACGGACTCTCTGACTTTGTGAGTTGCGGGTCGAGAGAACTCCCCGTTGTCTACTCTCCATTGTCCTTCTCCTGCGAAGGTTGTGGAACGTTGTGCCTCCGACGTGGTGTATCTGGTGGACGCGTTGTTCCCACCGCATGTTGGATTACTGTAGCGTCTGTGTTTTGATCTGTATTGTGTTAAATTTAATAAACATTCTGTTCACCCCGCACTTGGGTCTCTCTATCTAGTGTCTGCCATGACAATATTTGGACAAACATCAAACTGTCAGAATAAGTAAATCATACCATAAGTAAAAACATACCACAAAAAAGTAAATGAGTCTGTGTCAAATATGCAATGTAGTAACGTTAGATAAAGGACTGAATCTGCCATCATTATACATTATGGCAATGTGAATACAGAGTATACTGTTAGAAAACAAGTTGCAATGCTAACTTAAATGTAAGTCTTATAACTTCCACCATTAAATCAGCAAAACAAGTCACCAATTTAAAGGAATGGACAATTTTTCTTTCACAAATGATGTAAATGTTTAACTGTACGTGATTGTTATTGTAAGAGTTAGAAAATAAATAGTCCCTTATTTTGTTATGTTTTAACCCAAGAAATACGTAACCCAAACGGTTACAGAGTTACATTATAACAGCATTAAGAATATATATATTACACAATTGTTAATAACAACATAATACAAATACTCAGGTCGAATGTTTAAACACTTACTACCGATGGAGTTTGGGTGCCTGGGTAGCTTTTCTTCCCTTCATCTAAAAAATGAGAGCAAATGTTTTATCATTAACAGTTATTGTTGAAATTAGTGTTTAAAATGGAATGCAAAAGAAAGTCAGAAAGAAATCTAACGTTACACATACTTACCAGGTGTGTGTACTGCCCAGGCAAATCTTAACATATATTTCTGTGTACTTAAAGAAAAACACGTGTGAGAAGAGGAAGTTTACTTAAGCTCAATATTATGTAGAATGTTATAGCATTGAAGTTAGTGCTAATATCGCTAATCGCGATTAGCATCACACTAGACGAAAATACAAAAACAAGTTTTTACCTTCTGCTGGTCGCTGGTAAAGCTGTTAATGCGTGTGATTATTCTCCAGCAGCCTGCAATTTCCACACGACTTCGTGTCTCCAGCGCTGTTTACATATAACTGGACCATCAATACTACTGAAACTAACTGACAGACATAACTTCATCGCCTATGTTCAAAATAAACCAGTGAAGGGCGCGAACAGCTCTAATTGGCTAGTTTCCTGAATGACAGTAAGTTTACCCAATCGTGCTCAAAGCAGCACGGGGAGTCAACCAATGTGTCAGGGTTCTGGTAGACGGAGAGCACACCACAGAGGTAGATAAGAAAAAGGAGTTTATTTCAAAAACGGGAACATCCAAAAACAGGTAAGTATTCAAAAAACAGGAATATCCAAAAACAGGTATATCCAAATTCAGGTAAGTATTCAAAAACAGGAATATCCAAAAACAGGTAAGTATTCAAAAACAGGAATATCCAAAAACAGGTAAGTATTCAAAAACAGGTAAGTATTCAAAAACAGGAATATCCAAAAACAGGTAAGTATTCAAAAACAGGAATATCCAAAAACAGGTAAGTATACTTATCGGGGTAAAGAATTGCAGTGAAGACAACAAGACTGAAGAGGGAAGAACAAAAAGGTGCAAACTTAAATAGAATCCTGATGATGTGATGCAGGTGTGGACTAATCAAAAATGGTGGATGTGCGGTGCATGCTGGGAAACTGAGTTCAGAACTCCGGGGAGAGGGAACGGGTGAAGCGAGCTGGTGGTGACGACATGGGGGGCGTGGCCGGTGGTGCTGAAACCATTACAGTACCCCCCCTCCATGGTCCGCTCCAGCGGACCTACCAGGGTGACGGGGTCGACCTCGAAGTCGAGGACCCAGACGTTCAGGATGGGTTTGGTGGAACTCTCGTAGGAGTGCTTGGTCTAGAATGTCAATCCGTGGTACCCAGGATTGTTCTTCAGGTCCGTAGCCCTCCCAGTTGATTAGGTACTCGAGGTGACCTCCCCGTCTCCTGGAGTCCATGATCTCCTCTACCCTGAAGATCTGTTGGGCGGCGTCCAGAGGTGGTGGAGGAGGAGGCAGATCTGTTGTTACAGCAGGGTCTGTAGAGGAAACAGAAACAGGAGTAATAAAGGGTTTGAGAAGGGAAACGTGAAAGGAGGGGGAGATCCGGTAGTGTTTGGGCAGCTGGAGGCGGAAGGTGACGGGATTGATCTGTCGAGTGATGAGGAATGGTCCGATGTATTTGGGACTCAGCTTCCGGCAGGGTTGTCGCAGGCGTAAGTCCCTTGTGGACAACCAGACGTACACAGACAAGTACGCACACACACGACGCACATCCGCTCAGTGAGAGCACACATTTAGATAAAGGAGAGAGAAGCACAGGTCAAATATAACAGATAATAAATTCCTATATGCAATATTAATTAAGTAAAACTTTAAAATTCTAAAGCAGCCCCCCCCGCGCAGGCAGATAGTGCAAAAACAGTATGCAAACGGTGGCGAGGAACCCAAAACTCTAATCGAGAAAAAAACCTCAGGAGAACCCAGGCCCAACCAGGGGATTCCAGTTCCCCTCTGGCAAAAGCTGCTGCCTTCTGCACAAGCTCCAGAGAGCTTGCACAACAAGGCTAAATAAAATAAATAAACTTAATAATAAAATAAATTATAGTTTAAGATTATCATTAATAATCTAATAGCATTTGAAATTTTGTGGTGAAGACATGTCAAGAGACCGCGTCCTTCTTTATCCAGCTCGCTCTACCATCAGGTCAGGCCATGAAGACGTGTCAGGTGACCACGTCCTTCTTTATCCAGCTCTATCATC
>NC_079897.1:6561138-6593206 GCF_024868665.1 Triplophysa rosa
AAATAATTAAAAAATGGACACAAAAAATAATAAATCAATTTAAAAAATGAAAAGAAAAGTTAAAGCTAAGATCAATAATAGCTAAAACGAATTATTTTGTTTTATCAAACCATTCATTCCTTTATTTATTTTCATATTATTACATTTATTCGTTTATATATTTATTTATTTATACATTTATTTATTTATAATTTTTGCAGGTTTAGTCCTCCATATTCAACGGCATAACAATGTCTGACAACAATATAATGAAGGAAAATGTGCAAAATGCCCTAATCTCTAAACCTGCACTTGAACATACATTCATTTCAACATTAACAACTTTAAAAGAAAACTAAAGTGTTGTTTTCTGCTGAACTGAGATTAACAAATAGCAGCATCAAGTTGCGACTGATCATCCTCTGATAACATTTCAGCTCTTCTTGTGGCTGTTGCAGCTGAAAGGGGGGTTTGTTTAATATTTTCTTTTAGTTCATGTCTTTATTTTCCTTCTAAAAGTGTTTCACACGCAGGCTCCATTCATTTTTTTACTATTTTCCCATCAGTAAAGGGCTAGTTATGTTTTCCTAAGATCCACTGTATTCTTAGGGAACATTCGCTCGTTGTTGGGCGGTAAGTGAGTGAGGGAGGACCCGTGTAGATCGCTACTACTGGGCTTTGAGCTAATATATTTTCTGTGTCCTTACCTAGGACTGCTGCGTGTAAGTTTCGTCAAAGTGTGTACGTCTAATTTCATAATGCAGTTTAAGGTTTCCACTTTTGACAACCGCGACAGACTCCGAGCAAATGAGACAAACCAGTCTCGTGCATCTCGATGCAGGAAGAATAAATGCAAATCTCTCGACCCATTCATCTCGGAAAACATGGTTTTTAGCGTCAACTTTTCTAACTTTTGAAAAGGACATTGTTTTTCAGTCACTGACAGTTACATCTGTCTGCGCGCTGTGCAGCGAGTCTGTCTCGGCTCTCTTCTCTCGTCGAGACGTCGACGTCTGAACGTAGCAACAGTGCGCATATGTTAACTGTCTGTGGCGCCGTAGGACCCAAACTGCTACTGAGCAGACCTTGATGTGCCTGGTATAAATTTGATTGCATTATAAAATAATGTTAGGCGTTCATTTATTTATTATGTCAAAAGGCTTTGAGGTCCGGACAGATGCATCTCGCGGTCCGCATCCGGACCGGAGTCCGCTAGTTGGTGACCCCTGGTCTATATGTTTGCAACTTCACTTCATTGCCTCTAAGAGTCGCCAAAGGACAAAAACCACGAGAAATGTACGTACGCCAGACATGTTGGCGTAGAGCAGTGGTCACCAACCCTGCTCCTGGAGATCGACCGTCCTGAAGATTTCAGCTCCAACCCCAATCAAACACACCTGAACTATCTAATCAAGGTGTTCAGGTTTGCTTGATAATTACAGACAGGTGTGCTGAAGCAGGGTTGGAGCTGCAGTCTGCAGGACGGTCGATCTCCAGGAACAGGGTTGGTGACCACTGGCGTAGAGGAACGCACATTCTTATGTTAATTTCAATGTTAGTAATCTGACCGTGAGCGTGAAAGCTGGCGTACGCAACGTTTTTGTGTGTACGCAGTGTTGATACATGAGGCCCCTGGTCAGCTTTACAAATCAGAGTGTTTCTGAAGGAGGGACTTTATGTCACGATTCGGGGTGAGAGACACAGACAAGAGGACCCAAGTGCAGACGGGAGGTAAGTTGTTAAACAAGACTTTAATAAAACAAAACAAAAACCCACGATGGGGAACATAACAAAACATGGAAACAGGAACAAGACTAACTAAACTAATGTGACTAGACTAATAACACATCACCTAACTATAAAATAAACTAGACTTACATGACAGGACAGGAACTCACCCACATGACACAAACATAACACAACAATGATCCAGCACAAGACAGAGGACACAGGGGCATTAAATAAGGGGACAAATCACGAGGGAACAGGTGTGGGGCATGAAACCAATAACAAGCAATTAAGGAGACGAAATGGCGGGAACAGAGACGCGACACCGGAGAGAAAGAGAATGTGGAAGGCCAAGTGGGCCAAAACTTCTCTCTTCACGTAAAACAAGAGGTTCTGTCATGGTTCTGCCACTAGGTCAAGAAAAGCAAGACAAGATGGGGCAGAACCATGACAGAAGCTCCCCCTTAAGGAGCGGCATCCTGACGCTCCCTAAGGAACAAACAAGACAAGACAGACTGTGACAAAAACCATAACTACACAAGACATGGCCAAAAAACATGATACATAAAAAAAGTCCAAACAAAGACATGGCGCTGGCTCAAAGGCCGGCTGGACAGCACATGGCGCCGGCTGGAAGGCTGGCTGGACAGGACATGGTGCCGGCTGGAAGGCCGGCTGGACAGTACATGGTGCCGGCAGGATGGCCGGCTGGACAGTACATGGCGCCGGCTGGAAGGCCAGCTGGACAACACATGGCGCCGGCTGGATGGCTGGCTGGACAGTACATGGCGCCGGCTGGATGGCTGGCTGGACAGTACATGGCGCCGGCTGGACGGCCAGCTGGACGGCCGGCTGGACTGGACATGGCGTCGGCTGGAAGGCCGGCTGGACTGGACATGGCGCCGGCTGGAAGGCCGGCTGGACTGGACATGGTGCCGACTGGATGGCCGACTGGGAGGCCGGCTATCACCGGCTGGGCAGGCCTGGATGTTGACGAGACTGGGCGGGAAGTCGGTGGCTGGGCAGCGCTCTCTGGCAGCTGGGCAGCAAACAAGGACAGGAACAACACATAAACTGGGTGTCGACTCGACAGGCCTGCGTACCAGCTGGGATGCCGGCAGGGATCTGTGGCGGGAACAGGACACCGGCGGCCTCAACCCTGGAGGGGAATCCGATGACCTTGTACCTGGAGGGGTGCCCGGCAGCCTCAACCCTGGACGGGAACCTGGCGGCCCCCGACTCTGACAGGGAGTCTGGCGGCCTCGACCCTGGAGGGGAACCCGGTGGCATCAACCACCCCCGCTGCGATCCCTCTGTCTGCTGGGTCCTGAATGGCTGGATCATTCTGTCACGGTTCGGGGTGAGAGACACTGACAGAGGACCCAAGTGCAGACAGGAGGTAAGGGGTTAAACTAGACTTTAATAATAATAAAACAAGGACAAAGCAAAAACCCACGATGGGGAACATAACAAAACACAGCAACGAGAACAGGGACTAACTAGACTAGAAATAATAACAACACTTGACATAACCACAATAAACTAAACTGACTACAGAACAGGAACTCACCACAATGACATAAACACGACAACAGTACAATGATCCAGCCCAAGACAGAGGACACAGGGGAATTAAATAATGGGACAAATCAAGAGGGAACAGGTGTGGGGCATGAAACCAATAACAAGCAATTAAGGAGACGAAATGGCGGGAGCACAGACGCGACAACGGAGAGAAAGAGAATGTGGAAGGCCAAGTGGGCCAAAACTTCTCTCTTCACGTAAAACAAGAGGTTCTGTCATGGTTCTGCCACTAGGTCAAGAAAAGCAAGACAAGATGGGGCAGAACCATGACACTTTATATAAACATTTTGTGAGAAGAGGGACAGCGGTTAACAATACACTTGAAATATGTGAAATATAAAGCGTTTTTTGAAACTAGAAACATGAACATCCATTGTTAAACACCCAAAACACATAATCAAAGCTTCAAAAACAGCAAAAGAATGGTCCCTTTAACGAAATGCAGATTTGTGTGTGTGTGTGTTGTTTTATATAAAAAGAAAAATGAATGCTCATGTATTCGTGTAGTTTAACGATTTCTCATTTTTCCCCACCTACTAGAAGTATACTGTAACAACGTTCAATAGAAGGGAAGGAAGGAGGCGGGAACCGGCGAACATTTAAACAATAAACTTTAATCAAAAATAAACAAACAAAAACACGGAAGTAAAAGGCCGGCAGCCACCTCACGGTCGACTGCCGGCCACACAAACATAAATAAAACTTAACATTTCCGGGCCCGGTCCTCTCTCCTCGGCAGTCCCGTCGCTCGTCCTCTTATGCTCCCTAGCTCCCCGTGAGGCATGCGGGACCGGTGCGCGTACAGCTGATACTCATTATCACTCACGCCACCGGCCCCGCCTTCCTGCCCCACGGCTCTCGTCCCGCCTTCCTCGCTACATACCCCCATCGCCCCTCACAGGCCGGGGGGTACCACCGCGCCTGTGCTTACTCCCCCCCGGGGGGCCCCCCCTTGAGAGCCCCAGCGCCTGGGGGTACGCACCGACGAGACGAGAGAACGGAGCCGGGAGCACCCCGAGCGACAGGGACGAGAGAGGGGAGAGAGGAAAAAAAAAAAATCCGGTTCCCCGACACGCCGTCGCTCGGTCCTCAGCCAGCCGAGAGGCTCTTCCTCGCGGTGCTATGTTGTGGTGCTGGACGTTCGGTGGACGGCCCGATCCTCCTCCGCCTCCTGGCGGCCGGCGATGGCTTCTGGCTGAGGGCAGCCGGCACTCCCGCGCTCCCTCCATGGCCGCCATCCCACCTCGTCCCAGGAGCACGGCCGCGGGCTCTCCGTCCCCACCGAATCCCATCGTTCCAGCACCACGATCTCGGGCAGCCGCTGGCGGACGCCCTCGTCCGCGCTGCCCGAACTCCTCAGCACCGCGAGGCCGCTCGGCGGCGAGGGCTCTTCGACAGCATGTCCCTCCTTCCTCCCGGGTTTCGGCACCAATGTAACAACGTTCAATAGAAATGAAGGAAGGAGGCGGGAACCAGCGAACATTTAAACGATAAACTTTAATCAAAAATAAACAAACAAAAACACGGAAGTAAAAGGCCGGCAGCCACCTCACGGTCGACTGCCGGCCACACAAACATAAATAAAACTTAACATTTCCGGGCCCGGTCCTCTCTCGTCGGCAGTCCCGTCGCTCGTCCTCTTATGCTCCCTAGCTCCCCGTGAGGCATGCGGGACCGGTGCGCGTACAGCTGATACTCATTATCACTCACGCCACCGGCCCCGCCTTCCTGCCCCACGGCTCTCGTCCCGCCTTCCTCGCTACATATACTTTAGTGTTTACTGTAGTAAACTGTAGTAAATTTCAGTTATGGTACTTTTACCTTAGTAGGTTAGTTAACTTTTTAATCTGGTTCTGGATCACTTTATATAAGATAAATGTGTTACACCATGGTTTTGTGAGGCACGCCATGCTTATGTATGTACCACATATAGCGGAATGATGATAAAGCTCCCTTTAACCTGAACTGTAGATTATCATATTAATTGTTACACTTTGTTAATGTATACTTAAATTTGTCACTTAGAATGATAAGGTTTTATATGACTTTTTCATCAAAAATATTACTTGTTTACATTATGTGATGTGTTTTTAAGTTGTGTATATTTTGTATACTTTATATACGTATTTTTATTCTGTGTAGTGTTATTTGTATGCACCATGGGTCTGAGAGTATTGCAATTTAAATCCGCTATTGCCGGTTTCACAGACATGGCTTAGTTTAAGCCAGGACTACGCCTTAGTTGAATTAAGATATTTATGTCACTTTTATAAAATGCCTTGGAAGAAGACATTACCGGTGTGCATCTTGAGACAAAACAATGGCACTGATATATTTTAAGATATTTCTGGGCAAGTTATATTCAGTTAAAACAGGTCACACATTCATTTTAGTCTGGGACTAGCCTTAAGCCTTGTCTGTGAAACCGGGCCTAAATGTATGTACTGTACATGTGGCAGAATTGACAATAAAGCAGACTTTGACTTTGACTAAAGATATTTAGGTGACATCCGAGAGATTTCCAGGCCTCCTCATAGACATAATGGTTATAGTTGTTGTCAAGGTCCAGAAAAGTACTAAACACATCGTTAACTTGGTCCATCCGCTCTTCATGGCTTAATTTATGTGCTAAAAACAAACCAAAATAACGACTTTAATCAATATATTGTCCTCTGTCTTGTCAGATGGTGCGCGTTCACGAGAGCACTTTGACGTATGCGCATTCGGTTGGGCAAAAAAGTCAAGTCTTCCTTCATCAGACATTTTGCGAAGATCAGATTATATACAGCGTGTGTTTGCTTGTAAACACAGAATTACGCTTATGGGTTGTCAGTCAGAACGCCGGCATTTGCCCCCACTGAATGCGCATACGTCAAAGTGCTCTCGTGAATGAGTCATGAAGTCAAGTGAAGTGAAAGTGAAGTGAAGTGAAAGTGACCTATTAGTCAGATATGGTGACCCATACCCGAAATGTGACCTCTGCATTTAACCCATCCAGAGAGTAGTGAACACACGCACAGCAAGTCGTGAACACACGTACACCCGGAGCAGTTACTATTTTAAGGCAAATAGGCACGATGTATTGGCTACTAAAAAAAGGGGTGCGACTAACATCTTAGCCATCGGGCTCTATTATACACTCGGTGCAATGCGCCTGGCGCCGCATTGCACCGAGTGTATAATAGGTGTGTTTTGGGCAAAACATGCAGTAAACCAATCGGTCTCATCTTCCATTCCTTTTAAGAGCCAGTTGTGCTCGCGCCATGGCGGATTCGCTATTTACATGGCGGAATTTGGAAAAGCAAAGACTGAATGCTTCTCCAGAAAGGAAACTAAACGTGCAGGAGATTAAAGCACGCGAGCAAACCATCTACAGGACAATAAGCATTTCTATATTTATGTCCACAATAATAATATTTAACATTGTAATCCATTTATTTGTAATATTTGGCATTATTGTGTGCTGCTGTGCATCCTTCTGTGTGTAATAAGCAGAGCGTGTGGGCGTATCTGACGCGCTCTTTAAATAACTAAAAAGATATTGCGCCGTTGACTTTAGACCAGGTTTCAGTTGGTCAATGGCGCAGTGTATTTCAGTTGCCTTAAAATAGTAATGCGCCAACAATGCACCTGAACACACCTCGTTTTCAGACCAGCACGCCCATGAGCGCACAAATTGGCGCAAATGCATTTGCTATTTAAACAACGTAGCGCAGGGCGTAAAAATGAAAACTGCGTCTGGCTGAAACTAGCATTTTTTGGCGCCTCATTGCACCAAGTGTATAATAGAGCCCGATGGCTAAAATGTTAGTCGCACCCCTTTTTTTAGCAGCCAATACATCGTGCCTTGAAGTACTTCATTACACTATTCGTGAACAGTGTTTCTTATTGGTGCTTGAAAGTAAAGCCACAGGCATACTTGACTTTCCACATCCGTGTATGTCTCGAGCACAAACGCTCCGCACAGCTTCCTGCATATGGCAAGCCGTTGGTGTCACAATTACGCCATAGATTAAACGCGCTTATATCCTAACGCCGTTTTTGACGGCGTTTTAAACAGTATTTGTGCCGCAAAATACGGCGTCGCGATTCCAAACGCTATAAAAAACGTGCTTAAAGTCGTCCATAACGCCGTATTTAACGGCGTTCTAAGTCGCTTGAAAAGTGCCGCCTTTTGCGCCGCTGTCTTGCCATATGGCGGCATAAAAAACGCTGTTTTGGTTGCACAGAACGCGGGTTATTTACAGCGTTTTGTCTGTTGTATAATGAGCCCCTCCCACTGATTTCCGCAGCCAGTAAATTTGAACTGTTCTCACCCAATCACTGATGAACTGAACCAGACCAGAACAATTTACCACTGATCATTTTACAGGATTTTATTATGTGCGCAGTGTTACCTTTGCTAACATTAAACAAACCATTGCTTGCTTTCCGAAGAAGCAACTTCTTCTCTTTGGAAATGTATAGTTACACAACGAGGTCAGCAATTGTATGAAGGCCAACCGATCCCATAGTAATGTCTCCTGCGTATTACATATAGCGCGTATGGCCTACGTGAAAAGCAAAAAAAAGCAATCGGTTGAAATATTGTATTAGCTAATTTCCAACACCAGAAATCATTCCTGGTATAACACGTTTAATCTATGGCGTAATTGTGACACCATCGGCTTGCCATACCTGTGCATACTCATCACGGATTTAGCGTGGAGTACATCAAAAAATGGGCTGCACGCGGACGGGGTGTGCGGATGACCGCGAACCCTTCTGATGATGAAAATTGCGTCATGTGGACGCGGATGGACGGACCATACTTCCAGCGACATACTTGATAATATGAATTCGCATATTGTTAAAACAAGATTTTTTTGTTTTGTTTTTGCAATTGTTTTTGCAATTTTGAGCAAAAGATCAAAATGTTAAACAATAAAGACATTTTTCACAGCCACAGTGCCAATATTAGTGGAGGGCACTGTACATAACAAGATGCTTTGATTAAAAATGACATTTTAGTGTTTATGTATGCTCTGGTTTTTCAAATTCAGTGTTGATGTGCCGTTTAATTGTGTTACAGATGGGCGTTTGTAATGAAAAAACATCTTAACACCCATCTGTTGGGAAAACATGGACTGGGCCAACCCAAAGAGAGGTGGGTAATTCATTCTGTTTTGCATGTTGAACATAAAAAGTTATTAAGCAAGAATCTTTATGATTCATCTCATGTAATTTTCTGTAGTGATGGTAGTTAAAATTAAATAACTTTTAATGTTACATCAGCAACAGCACATGCACAGTGGTAAGTGCAAGTGGTAAGTTTTGAGTGTGTGCTCCAGGCAGTGCACAATTCACTTACTGACACATTATACAATACCCATTATCCATACATATACAGTATACTACATACTTATAAGATATACACAATACATATACAGTAATACAGTTGCAAAATGAACAATAGGACATATAAAATAATTCATATGAAATCAGTCAGCAATGAAAGCTCTGAGATTAAAAGATATTTTATGATTTTTTTACTTTAACAGAGGTAAATATGCTGCACGATAATAGTCCAAGAATAGAGCGTATTACCTAAAAATGTAAGTTGATTATCTGAGCTGATTTTCATTACTACACTGAAAATAGTTTTTAATTAACGGTTTTAGGGTAAATTGAATATCTCCAGTTATCAATGCAAGTAACATTTTATTAGAAGAAAACATGAAAAATATTAAGCAAGGCAATCGGGGTCAGATCATAAAAAGGAGTTTGCTTTCTAATCGCTCTCGTGGTAATTTGAGGTGTTTGGAAACACTGTTTTGTACTTTTTCATTCACAAATCTGCCGTCGTATGGTGAATTGAATGAGCTGCTTCTCTCTGCCACTCACTGCATAGAGTAGAAGCCGAGAGAGATGCGCCTGCGTCACGCAGGGCAGTACTGCTGAAGTTTTCCCACTGAATTAAAGCTTTCCAAAAAGATGCTAGGTTTGTCATTAATTGCGTTTACATGGGCACATCAGATTGAATTTAATCAGATTGTGCAATCTGAATGTAGTGTTTACATGGAAGGTAAATTAAGTGATCTGATTGATGTGCGTTTTTACATGACAAGCTTCAAATCCGATATAATCTGCTGACATGCGCACACTGCACAAGTGTTCACCTAAATACCCACTAAAACAGTGTTTTAAAGCACATGTTGTGTTTATTTTATTTTACAAACAGCACGAAAAAAATGTACAGTTTATAAATAGTGCTGTGCAAAAATATCGATACATGTAACTATCGCAATATATTTTTTTCGATAGTGTATCGATAGTGATACCTCTACTATCGATAATTTTTATTTAAACCATGTCTTATACATACGGCCAAAAGTAAGTGGAAGCGAGCATGGCGAAAAATAAAAGAACGCTTGGAGCTCTCAGAGCTGATGTGTGGGTGTGCTTTGGTTTTCAAAATAAGTCATGGAGTAATGAGTTATATAAAATAATGCTGTTTGTAGGCTTCGCAAGTCATGACACAAGTCACTTGACTACTGCAGTGTATTAGACAAAAAGTTTATTAAGAAAAGTAACAATGACATTTATTGTGCTTTCACGGATGTGACACCAGCACATTTACAGCTCGGATGAATCAGGGGTTTTATACTGCCCATGTTCATTGTTTTAACTGTAATGCACCACAACAGCCAAGTGACTTGCGTGAGCCACCTTATTCCCCTGTGCTACCCACTTGAGGTGCGTAATCCACAGTTTGAGAACCCAAACCTCTGATCTAAAGGTCCATGCATCGCACATCATGGCCACTCTGCAGAGGTAAGGGATGTTTGTACACTTATCCTTACAGAAAACCCCCAGTGGTGCACAGCATGTTGTATTTCTAGCTCTACTTTTTACATTTTCTATTTAAAGTATTGAAATATATCGCAAGTGTGTATCGTATCAAAATACATAGCAATATATTGTATCGTGACCCAATGAAGGACGAGCACAGCCGATGCGGTTTTACCATGGTAAAACCATGACAAAACTACCAAGACCCACCAGAGCGTCTGCAGGCAAACAATAATTAAAATACATTTTTAGCATTTTTTATTAATACCAAACTTTAGAAGTGATAGTATGCGGATTCATATATCAGCATTAACGGTAAACAGAGACGGGCGCGGTGGACATGGGTATCATTATAATATTCACAAAACGGCTACTCAAACAATGTTATAAGCACAAATGTGTTTATTTTATGTCACAGACACCAGCATAATCATTTATAATTCTTAAACGCAAAATGATGTTTACATATCAATGAAGCAAGGTCGTTACATCGACTTACCATGGTGAAAACAGTTAATCCTTCCAAAGCACATGTAAGTAAACAGTAAATAAAATAAATGTTCGGTAGCCTACTACGAGTATAAATGAAATTTTATTATTAGATATTTTAGCCTACAGTATGTTTGTACATCTGCAAATGTATCGTGTTTAAAAAAGGAACTGAGAAATTGCGGTTAAAAACGCACTCCAGGGAAACAGTTAAGACATTTTAAATGCATAGAAACATTAACATGTTCATTTAGAGATGACAAGCATATGGAAATTTGTACCACTTTGTCTGATATATGGTGATATATGGCGTCATATGCCTTTACATATCGGCAGTTGTGGCCTAACGGTTAGAGAGTCGGACTCGTGACCAGAAGGTTGCCGGTTCGATTCCCAGGGCCCGCTGCGGGTAACAACTGAGGTGCCCTTGAGCAAGGCACCTTACCCCTACTTGCTCCCCGGGTGATAGCTGCACACTGCTACCCACTTGCTGTGCGTGTGTTCACTACTCTCTGGATTGGTTAAATGCAGAGGTCACATTTCGTTGCCTTGTACTTGTACATGTGCAATGACAATAAAAGTTGAATCTAATCTTACGTCTGTACGAGCGAGCGTCATCTTTGCACATGCGCACAATTTCTGATCAATCTGATCAAGTGATCAATCTGATCAATCTGATCAAATTACATCTCCTATCAAACAGATTACAAATGGTATAAACCACCCCTTACAATCCGACTGAAATTTCAATCGGCTTGGGCATTTTTAATCTGATTGACGTGTTTATATGGAGCGTTTTCATTCGGATTGGATTTTTAATCAGATTACATTGGTCCATGTAAACGCAGCTATTATGCGGTTCTGCGAAACAAAAGTCAGGGGGTCTGAAAAGTCACTAAATCTAGTAAAAGAGACCATGGGATACATTAGCAATGAATGGGAAACACTGCCCTACTTAATAGTAGCCTCAAAGAAAAAACTGAATAGTCATATGAAAATAAAACACTGCAGTGTTCACTTTATGAATATTAAATATACACTCATTAAAGTCACACTGCATGCGATAATTTTATTGCATGCGATAATTTTTATAACTCAAGACAGTTTCTGCATATCTCATGTTAATCTTGAGTACTTATAGAATAGTATTGCACCCTTCAAATATCTGTAGAGTCTATAGTTTGATCACATTTATAAAAGACAGATACAGCTGTACAATTATTTCCGAAAACATACGACGCGTACGGGGGTGGGGGGTTGTGGGCAGAACTAATGCATGTGCGCACACATTGCCAACAAAACACGACTCAGAAAAATATGACTCAGTTTCACTTACCATGTGCGGTTCATGTCCAGCTCCTTTTAGCGCTGGGACCGCTCCAACTATCAGTTGATATCCAGTTGATAACGATCTGCAAATCCAGAGTAATCCAACACTAATCACCGAAATGCAGGGAACAAACAAACACAGCTGAACTTCACTATCGCAAGAGTAACGAGCTGCAGCTGCAGGCCCACAGCGCAGCCAATCTTGATGGTTAGCGGCACTTTCAATTGCTCGTCGGTTGGTGCGTGGACGGGCTATTTCTTTCGCCTTGTTTGCTGTGGGCGTGCTTTTCCGGGAGAATTGCCCAATAAGGGACTAAGAAAAGTTGTTAGGAAATGGATTTTCATGTTCGGAAAAAACTTTCCGAAACCTATATGAACACAGGGTAGTGTATCGATTAAAATAGCATATATAAAAGTTTTTTTCTGTGATTATTTTCTTGCCTTAAAATGACTTAAAATGGATTCATGAATATGCAAATAAGTCCCCCGCCTTCATTCTGTGGCGTGAGCTCAGACCATTGACTATATGTACATAGATGCTTAATTCGATGTGTGAGCTCGTGTTGCAGAAGCAGAGCTTGAAACAGCAGCGATCGTTTCAGTGCCGAGTCTTTGCGCCATCCTTACATATCTATGGCTGTTTACGTGATTGGTTACAGGGTTATGATAATAACATTGTATAAATAATGTTTTATGAACAGAATGTTGCAAGGAGATTATTTTTACATAAATCTAAAAAATGTACACAGAACATTCCCTAGTGGCTATTTTTAGTTTATTATTTTGCATTCACTAAATAACTTTTGTAGAACTTCTGCCCATGTTAAACAGCAGTCAGCTTTTTTTGAACATGCAAAATATGTTTTATTTCTTCCAGGAAGTTTGAGTGCGAGATGTGTGAGCGGAACTTTAGTGAGAAATGGGCTCTGAATAACCACATGAAGCTGCATATGGGAAACAAACCGTTTAAGTGTAGTTGGCCTTCATGCCATTATGCTTTTCTGACTCTGTCTGCAATGAAAGACCATCTCAGAACACACACAGGTTTGTACCCACCCACAACAATCAAGTGCTCATCATCTCAATATTGAAACAGGTTTTGCTGCTCAATACAAGTGTCTCCTGTGTCAGTAACAAAACAGGAACTTGAGATTTAAGTGTTTAGAATTTATTATTAATATGCCCAATAAAACATTAATACTTAATAGCTTCATATAAATCTTGAAGAGGTAAGGGGGAGCTAGTTCATGAGTAAGTTACTCCACTGAGTGTGAAGGGACAACTCCTTTGGTTGTACAGCAAAAACATAGTGTCAGTGCTAGTTAGCCAGGTTTAGTTCAAATCATATTCAAAATTATATTTGACTACCCACAAATAAAATATGTGACCTAGTCTGTGAAAACCAGGCTAAAGTTTCAAAATCTACTTATGACATAATGAGCATCAAAGTTTGAACCATTAATTTCACACTGAAGTCAATCTTTGACATTACCTTACTAAACAATAGTCATATTTTTGCCCACATGAAAAAATACTTTACTATACTATAGTATACACTTATAAAGTATATTATAAAACCTATAGAAGATACTTTGAACCGTACAGGGTAAAAAATCAATAAAAATAGGGTATGATGTGCAACTATGTTAATAAATCAGTATCTTACCAGTACATTTTCTTTTTCTTTTCTGTTTTTAGATATACAAAATTTTAGTACTATTTTTAATGAAGTACTATTTTTTATAATAAAACCTTTTTTTTCAATTTTACTAGCACATTTACTTCAATGTAATAATTCGATTATAAAACAAATTGAAGGGGGATGGTGTAGTAAAATTCGGATGTGTAACAACTTGTTAAAGTTAACCAGACTTTTATTTTGACGGGTCGCCGCAAAGGGTGTTTGACAGTAGCTTCGATGCAGATAATAGCTGTAGCTGTGTCCCAGTTTGAATGCTGCAACCTTCTAAGGTTGCTGACTTAAAAACGAGGACTCTGCCTTTAAAGCACGCAACCTCAAGGTCCACGAAGCGAACTGAAATGAGACAGTCTAGCCTTGTGGAGGATTTCCTAATTGCGTAACCTTCTGCTCCTGTTGCCTGGTGACAGCGACGGGAAAACAGCAGAGACGTTTCTGACATTTTGAAACAATTACGCAGCCAGAAAATTTTTATTTTATTTGAGAGAATATAAAGCATTTATGTAGATTAAAACAGCCCAACAGTATATCAAATTTACCAACCTTAGAAATGTAAAACACAATAATGCACCAATAATGTTAACAACAACAGCATTTAATGCAGCCTTCGAATTGGGACGGCCTTACCAGCCTCAGTCGCTGCTGTGACGCAATCTGTTTTTAAATGCAGCCTTCAAAGGACGCAGCCCCCAAATCCCAATTCATTATTGGGATTAATGCACATTATTGGTGCATTATTGTGTTTTACATTTTTGGTTTTTACTTTTTGGGTAAAAAAGGGCCAGTGCCACCCATTAGCTGAGTACCGCTTCCAGCTCTTGTGCTAACCCTGGTGGAAAGAAGTATGTGTTTAAGTATGAAGTATGTGTTTAAGTATGAAGCAATGTGCTACTGTGAGCCACAAGATTGTGTCCTTTATAGTAGAATAACTTGAACGTGTAATAAAAAAAACAGTGCTGCTACTATCACTCTTCTTCCTGTTCTTCATCTCTGTTTTGCTCTTTCAGGGGAGAAGTCTTTCCTTTGTGATCTCTGTGGGTTTGCTGGTGGGACCCGTCATGCCTTAACCAAACACCGCCGCCAGCACACAGGTACACGCACAAACATCTACAGTTGCACGTGTCTTTTCTAATAAGTGTTTGTCTGGTTTTAATGCATTTGTTTATTTACTGCAGGCGAACGTCCCTTTAAATGTCAACTGTGCAACTTTGCCTCAACCACACAGTCTCACCTGACACGCCACAAGCGTGTGCACACTGGAGAGAAGCCCTACCGCTGTCCCTGGTGTAATTACAGGTATGAAAAAGTCAACTTGGCTCAGATTTTTTTTTTACAATTATGAGTGGAACCTAGGAGAACAAAGCAGTTGTGAGAGCAGCATTCCATCTATACTGCATACATATTTCTCTCACCAAATATAGATTCAAACATATTTGGAAAAAAATTTGAGATTATTTCAATAAACTAAATGAGACTGTAGGAATAATTACTGTATCCTTTCAAGTTGTTTACTTGGTTCAATGGCAAATGACCCATGTATAATAAAGGCATTTAAAAGTGACATAGGATTCTACTTTTAATTCCTTGATTTGTCTTTCACAATCTTGTTTGTATCTCAGGCTGTTTAAAGAATCCATTATCCCTGTTGAAAAAACAGCATATGCTGGGTTAGGTATGTTTTGATTCTGGTTTGACCAGCTAAGGACCATCTTAAACCAGCACATGACCAGCACAAACCAGCATCAAAACATACCAAACCAGCATATGCTGTTTTTTTCAACAGGGATCCTAAAGAGCAAAGAACATTTGTGTTTCAACAGCACTTCTAGACACAAGGAGTTGAAAGTCAATCCCCTCTCCCTGTTGGTTGTGGCGGCAGGTGCATTCCCCTAGATTTTAGAGTTTCATGTTTTCCTCTGGACTTTCCGAATGTTTGGACAAACTGCAGCTCAAAAAAAAAACTTCTTTGACTTTCTTTAAAAAAAGCCAGCGTTGCCTTTTGTTTGCTGCCAAGCAATTAAATTCAAATTGATTTGTGTAGTGCTTTTTACAATTCCCATTGTATCGCTAAAGTATAGAGTATGCTAGAGTATACTGTATATACAGTTGCATATTAAAATATCAAGGAAAAGTTCTTTATTTTTGTAATTCAATTTAAAAAAATCAAACTTTCTCATATTCTAGATTTATTGCACACAAAGTGAAGTATTTCAAGTTTTTTTACTTTTAATTTTGATGGTTACAACTTGCAGCTTAGGAAAATTAAAAATTCATTTTCTCAAAAAATAGAACATTTTCTCAAAGATCAATATAAAAAAATTACAAAACAGAAATGTTCAAGATCTCCAAAGTATGTTAAATGATGCACTCAATACTTGGATGGGGCTCCTTTTGCACTAATTACTGCTTCAATGCGGCGTGGCATGGAGGCCATCAGCCTGTGGCACTGCTGAGGCATTATTAAATCCCAGGTTGCTTTGATAGTGGCCTTCAGCTCGTTCAGGGTTCAGGTCAGATGAGTTTACTGGCCAATCAAGCACAGTAATATTATGGTCAGCAAACCCGTTAGAAGTAGATTTGGCACTGTGGGCAGGTGCTAAATCCTACTGCAAAAGAAAATCAGCATCTCCAAAAAGCTTGTCAGCAGACGGAAGCATGAACAGGGCTGGATTATCCAAGGGACATTATGGGCACAGGCCAGGGGCCCATGCGTGCTTGGGGCCCAAGCAAGGGGAAGAAAATTTCACATAACAGTGTTTCCGCTATATTCATTCTGCCATGTGCTTCTCTGGACCGCACACACGTATGTGCACACAAAACAGTGTTTCTAACTTAGGAAGTCTGTCTCTTGATTTAAACCCCATTCACACAGACCACTGATCCCAGAAAATTGCCGTAAAATTACCAGAGTGCCTTCTGTTGTTACGTTTCCGGGTAGACGAAGGTAATCCACAGTGAGAATATATTTAATGAAAGCACTCGATACAAATAAACAGAACTCCAAGAAGGCAGTTACAACACAGTAGACAAGACAAAGAACAAATGAAAAAGGCAGTGGCTAAATAGTGTACAAGTGATGATGATAACAACTAACAGGTGCGAGTTAAACAAACGAGGTACGAGGTAGGAGGTGTCGTGGCAAAATTAAGTCCAATGGCAAAACCGGAGAAAACTAAATAGGGAAACAGACGTAAATGTGACATATGTGTAAACGCAAACGCATCCCGGATTGATCCATAAAGTGATTCCGGAAAGTATCATTAGTAACATTAATGGGATCAGTCCCGGAAAGCGCCCCGTGTGAACAAAAGGCAGAAACAATGCCGTAAAAGCTGTGTAGTGATGACACAAATCTATAATAAATTGCAAATAATTTGGCTATAAAAACAAGTATAGTTTTTTTTTTGTAGTAAATCGGAAACTAAAAAATAGAATATTTAAATCATGGATGAATGCAAGAGTCACAATTACCAAACTTAAGGTCAGATGCGAGAATAGCGTTGTCGATCTTAAAAGGAATTTAAACTTGAAATTAATTTTATCAAAACTATTAGCACGAAAATACACAGCGCTTCAATAAACTTGATCACTTACCAACCTTTAAAACACGGTTGTGTGCACCTGCCTTGCTCGTGTTGCGGAGAAGCCCACGAGTTTCTGTGCACTGTTAACAGACTAACTCCAAACTTTCACCCGAACATTTATGTGCTTGTTTTTCTCAACAAAAACATTGTGAACAATATAAACATGATGATCATATACCGACGATAAGTGTTCATTTACGTTTATTATGTGCAATGTGCTTTATTAACGGGTTTTTCCTTCGATCTGCCTGACCTTATTCTGAAATGGTTACAAAATTTTCAAATTTCAAACTTTGTTTTGAAAAACTTTTCTCAAACTTTGTTTTAAAAAAACAATAAACTTATTTTTAATCTCACATTTTTATAAATCATATTACTGAAAAAATAATACACCATGTCTTTTGTATTGCAGTTAGGCTGTTGCAAAAATACTGGCTAATTTGTACTTCGCAGCATTCCTTTATATTTTTTCATTAAGGCTGTGTAAATTTGCACCGAACAAGCATGAACAATTTGCTTTTTTTTCATATGACATTTTATATTAATCTTAATCTCGTTGGGCTATAGCCTACCTTACGTTCTTGTGCCTCATTCCTCTTTGTTGTTCTGCATTTACCAATAAACCTTTGTCATTTGCAAAAGGCAACAATATATGCTACAGAATAAAAACCAAAAAAAGAGAGATTATTTAGGCCTATTTGGCATTAAAGAAAGGAAGCCACCTAAAAACACAGCAAGGATTTTTCACGACAAAAATGGACATAACATTACATCGCAGTATATTACGTCACGTGTTTTTACGGGATCTTCACAGGATGTGTGTGAACGCACACACAGATTCCAGAAAATCACTGGCAGTGTGAATGAACAAAATCTAACGATCCCAGAACAAATTCCTAGACACAGTTTCCGTGTAATTTCCAGGATCTCTGTGTGAAAAGGGCTTTAGTAATTTTCACAAGCCCTTTTCTCTGCATTACTCTGTACAGTGTTGTTTGGCATTACTCCGACAGGTGACTCCTAGGGCTGTAGTCAAGTCCACTGTTGTCGAGTCCAAGACAAGACCGAGTCCAATTGAGACAAGACAGAGACAGAAAAAAAATCATGACTACAAGACCACATACTTAACTATTGAGAATTTTTGTGATGCAAGAGACAGCATATCTTCTATTTTCATTATTGGTAATGATCAAAAAGACAATTTTATTTGACCTTAAAATAAAGTAATTTTATTTACTTTAGGTATAGCACTAAAGTCACAAAGCCGAAGTGTAACTTCAAATTTTTTTATTGAAGTAACAATCCTATTCTGCCAATAGAAAATGTAACAAATAACCAGCAAACACTTGAATATGTTCCCATTCTTGAACTTATGACTTAGTGTCCCCCAAAGTAACCAACCCCCCCCAACTTTTTTAAGGAACTTTTTAACACCTTTGTGTGCGTGCGTGTGTGCGCCTGCCCGTGCTCGTGCATGTACGATAGAGGAGCTGCCAGAAAGAGCAGAGGCCCCACGGCTCGTTTAAAAGCACGTTTCGGTGCCCATACTTAAATAACATGTTCATATCGAAATGACAATAAAAATACGATCAATCTTATCTTTAAGGTGGATAAAAGCATCTGCCAAATGCATAAATGTAATGTAAATGTATATGATGTCGCGTTATAAGTCAGAACTGACAACAGAAAGGAAAATATGTCAGTGAGAACGGCTTTATTGTTGAGTTGGAATACCCTCACGGTTGTCTTAAATTTCAAAAGGTACGAGTTTTTTAGATGTATTTGGTGGTGCTTCCTTGCCAACTATGAATATTATATTGATTTAATGATGATCAGGTCTAACTGCTTTACCAATATTTAACCTTCATTATTAGAAAATCCATAGTGCTTTACATATGGAAGTAAAATAGAGACAAATGTATCAAATGTAATCTATTTTGTCTATAAAAAAAGACGTGCTGAATAGCACAAACTGAAAAAAATGCACTGTATTAACAGTGTTTGCATTTTAAGGTTCTGCAATTCAACATGGTTGCATATTTAAGGTGTGATTTTTTCAAATGTAAAAATTTCACACACAGTTTCACCGTTTAAAAATTCAATAATCAAAATTCACCTTTTAAATTTCGTAAAAAAAATTCAACTTGCTTTAAAATATAAAACTTTATTTTTATAAATAAAGTTGAGTTAAAATACAACCTTTAATATTCGACAGACAAATTTCAGTTCATATTATTTCGGTTTAAAAATTCGCTTCCACAAATTCAATGGTTCAAATTCGGCTTGAAATTCAAAGTTTCACATCTGGGAATCCCAGGAGAAGCAATAGAGCGCCGATTCCGCCAATGCATGATCTCTACCTGCTGCCTGACCGCTTCACCAGCAGGTGGTGCAAGTCGCTTCTGACGAAGACCAAAGCAAGAAATGCAGATACTTTTTATATGTTTGCAGCACAGTCCACTCATCTGCTCAAATAAAGTGAATTTATTTGATCTCATAGATCTCTTCTTATGTATCATCAACATCAAAAATTTTAGGTTTTCTTCTCTGGCTCGAAGGAATTAAGTTATTTTTACTTCAGCACATCGTGTTCACATAAATACATCATCAGCATTTACAGGACATGTATTGTGTTTGAAGCGGTCAAATAACTGAGATCTCAACTAGGAGCTTATTGACAAATGCTCTGATTTTAATGCGTACTCTCCCATGTGCTTCTGTTTATATGACATAGCTGCAATCTCAATAAACATTCTTTTTATTTTCCTCGCATGATCTTGTTTTAATTTGACTCTCAGAAAATGCTCAATGTTGTGGAATTGTGGAAACATTCGTTTGTTAATACGAGACAGAAAAACTGATATTTTAGCCAAGCGAACTTCTTGAGCAGGCCAGATAAAATAGACCAGATAAAAATAGACAGCACTTTCTTTAGAACCCGACTAGACCCGAAACGTCTTGTGCAGCCAAGCAAGATACCTCACGGCGTTAGGATCTATACAGCTGTAAAATGGTTTTTAAGCGCAAAGATAAAAACTTTTGTTGCATGCTGTGTGCGTTTCCCAATAATGTGCCACACACGACATGCGAGTATGACTACACGCCAATTGCTTGAGTTGCTGTCTGTTCATTAAATGCTAAAATGTCAATCACTCACGGTATATTAACCTAAGTATGTCTTGTAAAGTTTGGCGTAACAAATATTTGTTGTTTACCTAACCATAAAATGTATTTAATTTGTGTCTTTCGGGGCGATTGGTAAAAGCACATTCATTATAAATTACCAGAGACCCCATGCCATATCGGACACGACCTGTGCCCAAGGCATATTTTGTCAACGTTTTAGACCCGAAGCCGCTGGGACACACGGTGAAACTGTGTGTGAAATTTTTACATTTGAAAAAATCACACCTTAAATATGCAACCATGTTGAATTGCAGAACCTTAAAATGCAAGCACTGTAAAATACAATGCTTTTTTTCAGTTAGTGCTATTCAGCACGTCTTTTTGCTTCAAACACATTTGTCTCTATTTTACTTTACATTGCAAAACGTTTACACATACACAAGTATGCCGTTTAACATAACAATATACGATTTCAAGTACTTAAATTGATAAACACTGCTAGTAGTCTTTTGTGTAGCATCATAAATGCTTTTCCCATGTGAAGAATACACACATAATATTTTGATTCGGTCTGAAACATCAAAATGTTCCTATTGGAATAGCTCTTTTCGACTTTCTTCAGCACTGCGCAGACTGATCAGCGTATAACTTCAAAGGATCGTGAGAGTAATTCAATAGCATGGAACAATCTTCTCTTCTGGTACTGTGATGTCTTACACTGATCAGCCTGCGCAGCTCTGCAGCAAGTTGAACACACGCTTTTACTCCATAGAAGTCTAACTATAAATATACTGGGCACAAAGCAGTAGTAAATCAGTGAGAGATTCATTTCAAGTGTCAGTAAAAGTGGCCTTTGTTTTGTTAACTTTATGACATGATGTGTCAGCTTTAACTGTGAGGCAGGTTTTGTGTAGTAGTCTGTATTGGTTTTGTGAGGAGGGCGATGTCTCTGTCATATGTTTGCAACCCAATCAGTTATTCCACTCTAATGCAGTTATTTGTAATCATAGAGGGTGGTGGGGAATCAGAGCACCCAAGGTCAAAAGTCACGGGTCTCTGATCGGCAGTCAACAAAATAGACAGTTGCTGGAAGTAACTAGTTAATGGAATTTGTTCAAACAAGTTATTGTGTTTAAAAATGTCAATTTAATATATATTTGATATAATATTTATATTAATGCTATTACAAAAATATATTTTTTAGCTTTGCGGTTAAAATGGATAATCACTTCTTTCTATCTGACCCTTTCCGGTGTTTTTTTTTTTGTCAGATCCAACTGTGCAGAGAACATCCGTAAGCACATCCTTCACACAGGCAAGCATGAGGGAGTGATGATGTATAACTGCCCGTTGTGCAGCTACGGCACCAATGCCCCGATGGACTTTAGAAATCATCTCAAAGAGACCCACCCTGACATTGAAAACCCAGACTTGGCTTATCTTCATGCAGGTATCTTTTTTCTGTTTTGTCTGATATTAATTAACTCATTATTTTCTTTCATTTGTTTATATTTTCATTTTCTGTCAAGAAAGTGACATCTAAGACTTACATTATGGAACAGAACACAATGCAGTTGATGTCTGTCTGTCAATCTAACATGGGCATGAGGATGTCACAGAAACATTCATAAAAACGATGATCATGAAAACAATGATTACATTTTTTTTCAGAGAATAGGCTTTTATTTTATGAAAATAGTCAAAAAGATAACAAATGCAAGATGTGCACCATCAGCTGTCATCCAAGTTTACCACAAGTCAAATGCATCATGACATATTTCAGGATCAAATTTTTACTGTCAAACAGAAAAAAGACACAAGCAGAACAGACATAATGATAGATACTTGTTGAAATGATGACAAAAAAGTAGCTGACTATTAATGTTGTTGAATGAGAAGTTTTAAAAGATTTATTACATTATGTTGAGCCCCAGTAAAAAGCTCCCATCACACAAAACGATCACCCAAGTCATGGATGCAATTAGGGATGCTCATATTGACAGTTTAACCGTTAACCAATAGTCAAAATTTCGATCGGTTAATACTATCAGTTAAACGATTTAAAAGGTATGTTTATTTTAAGTTTAATAATATTAATCATATATTTTTAATAATAAAAATAATTTAATAATACGTTTTTAAATAACTTTTAAATCATACATGTTTTTAGTTTTCTGTATGGTTAAAGAAAAACATGCTAAGCATTAACTCACGGAGCGTGCAGACGCGTGCGACTAGGTGTAAATGCCCTCCGAAACGTTTTCACAGATTTAAATCCGATCACGCAAATCACTTGAGGAAACAGGACACGTGTTATTCATCTGATTGTTGATTGTTGAGGCCACATTTGTCAGGGCTTTACAAACGGAGTGCCACTGCCAGCCTTGCTCAAGCTCAAGTTCTTTGTTTTAAATGTAACGTTAGACACGAGAGAATCGCGCTCGCAACGCTGTGACATTCTCTGTCTTCCCGGCGTGTCTACGTCTCAGCAAAGCTAAAAGCGGAGCTACTGCAAGGGAATTTCGGTGCTAGCAGTGGCGGTCCTTCCTACAGGCGACATAGGCGCTTGCCTAGGGCGCCATCTAGTGAGGGGCGCCAAATATGCGGCGAGAAAAATATATATAATTAAAATTATAATGTCTATTTATTTTTTTCAACAGTTTTTGCCATCCCTCTATCTACAACAATACTTTGACATAAAAAATTAATTAAACTTCTTTGGACATGAGTTCTTTTCTCGTGTGGAAGGGGTGCCATCAGTCAAGCTCGCCTAGGGCACCAAATGGCCCCTGGGTGCTAGTCATCAATTTATCCTTTACATAAACTTATCTCATGGATGCTTAGCATCGGCTGCCCGTGCGCTTTGGAAAGGAGAAGAAAACGGCGCGACCGGTGGTTTCCCTGCCTTCTTTTAGACGTGATGTAAAAATACGAATGTGAAATATGAATAAGTAAAAAATGTTTTTTGTATTTTGGGTGGTATAGCAGATCAGATTTATATATGTTTAGCTAAGACTGACCGGTGGAAAGCAAATGTGACGCGCTTCCCGAGGCGTTATCTCTACATTCCTGGGACATCCGTGCCATCTGAAAGGGTGTTTTCTGCCGCGGGTCTAATTGTAAACAGGCTCCAGACTGTCACCACAACACGTAAACATGTTACTTTATTAAATAAATACTCCAAGCTTTGGATTGAGGTAGGCCTGCTATTTTTATATGATGAAAAAACTTTCTGACGGAAATAACTTTGCAGGTTCTTCTGTGTTCAGTTTTTTTTCTTGCCTGTTTATTTTATGCTTTGGATTTATATTATTTTAGTTTTTCTCCATTGTCCAAAACGCTGCAGGTTCGTGAAAATGTAATAATTTGTGAATGCAGGTGCTATTGTTGATCTATTCGTTATGATGCTGTTTGCACGTTAAAATAAATCAGTGAAAAATGTTTTTAACGTGTCACAGACCCTCGTCAACTGTAGCTGTGTCTCATTTCTAAGTCTGCGTCCTCCGGATGTCGCATGCGAAGTCGTATTCGGCGGACAAACGCGACCTCTGGAGGACGCAGCCTTCGAAATGAGACGCAGCATGTAATAACGGTTAATGTTCGGATAACGAGTGTCGGTTCTCGGTTAGGGAAATTAACCGAAATGAGCATCCCTAGGTGCAATCTTCCAGTACAGCACACCCGCGACAGGAGTGACACGTTCTTGTTTAGCATGGAACTTTGTTCAAGTTCACTTGCATACTACTGACGGGGCACATGCTGTAACATTAATATTTGTGCTGGCGCCGTCAATGACTAAAGTTGTCAAACGTGTTCACTACCAGTGTTTCTTTTCTCTCTCGTGTTTGTGCCAGGTATTGTGTCCAAGTCTTTCGAGTGTCGTCTGAAGGGACAGGGGGCATCCTTTGTGCAAACAGAGGCTGCTTTTGCCCCAGATGAAACCAAACTGGGCTCAGAGACGGTTCAGCAGGTTATCATCATTCAGGGCTACGATGGGGGAGAGGTGGCCATCAATCAGGCCCTGGAAGAGTCTGCTGCAGCCACTCTACAGACCCTCGCTATGTCCGGTCAAATGGCCGAGGTGCTGCACATCACTGAGGATGGCCAGCTCATCACTTCTGGGCAAGAGGTGTCCTCAGTGGAGGCCCAGCTCAGGGAAGGGCAGATCCAGATTCCAGGTACCACCACCCAATATGTGCTTGTGGAGTCATCCGGAGAGACTGTAGGAAAAATCAGACAAGAAGGCGAGGGTGCTCCCACCAGTATGTCAGAGTCTGCTCTGGATGCCTTGCTTTGTGCTGTTACAGAGCTGGGGCAACAGGACAGCGCTGGAGAGGGAGAGATTACCACCACCACAGTCTCAGAACAGATCCCAGAAGAGATTGAAGGTCATCTATCCCAGGCAGAGAGACAGAGTGAAGGGCATATGTATGAAGAGGTCACCGAATCAGTGGGTGTGATGGCTGAGGTACTGGGTTCTACCCATGAGCCCGCATCCATGGAAATGCAAGAGGTGCTACAGTTTGCAGCTAGTCAGATAATGATGAGAGAGGGTCTTACTCAGGTTGTCGTCAATGACGAGGGGACACATTACATAGTCACGCAGCTTGACGGCTCAACTCTACAAGTGGAGGGTACTATAGAAGACCCATCTGGAGAGGAGACAATAGTGTACTCCAAAATTAGTCCCGAGTGAGGGGAAGGCATGACAGATTGTAGATCCTTTTGATACTTTTCTTTTTACTAAAATGATAGCGCACTAGTGTTCTTTCCTTCAGAGACTCATCAGTATCATTTCCTGTGACCATTCAAAAGCAAGCTTATTGGGATTCACTGATGTTCTATGAAAAGGCAGAATTTTGCTCATGACCCAGGGTCACATGGGCACAGTTATTAACTTAAAATGCAAAACTCTACTTTTTTAGATGACTAACAAAACCTTGTTTAACATAAACATTTTGCATACTTAAAATACAATTCCTTGTTTGTGAACTGAGGGCTAAACGTCTGATTCAATAAAATACTAGCCAACAAAAAGCAGACCTTAAAATAAAAAGTAAATATATATTCATCACCAAGAAAATAGATGAACTTAAATTTGAAAGTACCTACTATTATGTTTACAATCAGTTGCTATTTAAGAATTTTACTTTAGTGGGATGTGATCTGTTGATTGTTGTGATCTGTGTTGAATTGTTTTGCTCATTTTTGGCAGTCTGGCATTCATTATTAAAGTAAAGCATTGAATAATGCTGTTTGTCCTCTTTTCTAATAAAAAAAAAATGTTGATGGCAACATTTCTTTGTTTCAAATACACCTCTTATCCAAAGCAGCATACAAGAGTGAAGAAATCAAAGTGGTTAATCAAGGTGTGTAAATAAAGCATTATGCATCCAACAAATCGGTGCATAATGTGATAAAGCTATTCACAGTGCTGCTAAAGAGGCTACATTACTTGATTTTGTCTGTATTAGTAAGTTTATGTGGAAAATGTCCCTTAATGCTCAGAAATCAAATAGCTATTTATTTGACCCACATTGTTATAGTGTATTGTGTATTTGAACTGCAATGGGAAATAATGCCGCTTCAAGGCATGAAGAACAAAAAAGTGTATTTATGATGATACTGAGTTTTTGAATAACAAAGAAAAAATGGTTAAAATGTGAATCACAGTTCACTCATAGAACAAAATAACAAACATCAGTGGCATGTTACTTTTGTTTTATGTAGCATCAAATTCTAAATCTTCTATAGGAAATAATTGGAAACTTTGCAATACACACTGTTCCATTGTACATGCATATAGTTCACAATGTTTTACACATGGAAATGTCCCAAAGGTCCTAAAGGATGTGTACAGTAGTGTATGCGCAAACAGATGTTCTCAAATGCAATGTGTATTTGAAGATAGGTGATGAGGAACAAAGCAAAGTTAAGTTAAAACGATTCTTCACCTCTTTACAATAAAGAGGTAGCATGGAGAGATAATACGTGGCGTCAGCGTTGCTATGCAACACATCCAGCAAGCTGGAGCGACTAAATGTTGGGGCATAAAACGCACTAGATTACATACATAACAGTGTATATCATATTTACTGTGCATGCTGTACACGCTTCTACACAACGTATCTGCCAAATTAATAGTCGTGTTTGACTTCATTCGATCTACTGTCTCTTTATAAATTCAATGCATTCTGGTTAAGAAATGTCTATGTCTTACACAAGTGTAAGTTTTTATATCATATTTGTTGTCATTGTACTTTTCTCAAAACAAAAACATTTTTATAATTTCCACTTCATCAGCGATAATTAGCAAAATCCCATGGTCTGCTGTAGGTTCAGCATACTGCAGGAAGCACAAAAGTGTCCAACCTGATAGACATGTTTTTAGTTCTCCCCTGCCTGCACCCGGTGTAATGCCGAGAAATGCACCCCTGCCAGAAAATGGTTAGGGTGAGGATTAGGTGTTAGGGGAGGGGTTAGGATTAGGATTAGGTGCGTGGAGGGGTATTAGCCAATCGGACAGCGTGTTATTGAATGTGGAGCATAATCTGGCAGGGGTGCATTTCTCGTACCCTGATAGCACACATACATCTGGTTTACGTCTATTTGACGTCTGCATTTACATCTGCAAGACATCTACAATACATCGTTTGCTCATCTGCAATACGTCTCAGAGACGTCTGCTGTCAGACGTCACATAGACATCTAGAAGATGTCTGTAAAATGTTTATGATTTAGAATGGATGTAAATCAGCTCTTTCTAAGATGTTTAGCAGATGTTTTTATGCAGCAGATCTCCAGATCTTTAGCAGACGTATTACAGACGTTCAGACGTCTCCGAGACATATTGCAGATGAGCAAACTATGTTTTGCAGATGTAAATGCAGACGTCAAATAGACGTAGACCAGATGGATTGTGCTATCTGGGTAGTGATGGGAAGTTCGAGTCATTTTTGCGATTCGGATGTTTGAATCTCGTTCAGCAAAATGAACGAATCTTTTTTCGAGTCATTTCGTTCATCTGAGCAGAGTTAAATTAATGTTGCATGTTAATAGCCAAATTACCCCATAACGTTTATTTATGCTAGGTTTGATCAGATATATAATAAGAAATAACTTATATTGTAGTTAGGGACAAGTTATGAGAAACAGTTATTTAATTATTTCCTGACAGCCATATAAACTCTGAAATCTGTACAAGAAACAAAAAGGATTTATAGCTCAACTCTAGAGACTTATTTTGCCTATATAGGCTGCATTTACAGAAAACATAAATGATTAGTTCACCTACCGAGTCCACGGGTCCGAGTCGTTCGTTCTTTTGTCACGTGACAACCCCATAGGCCAGTCTATGCAGACTGTGCCGGAAACAGAAATGATTAGTTCATCGAGTCATCGGGTTTGAGTCGTTCGTTCTTTTGTCACGTGATATGACAGATGCTTGTTTTAATGTATTACATACAAAAATAACTTATTTCCTGACTTCCCTTACACATATTCATGCAGTTTTTAACTCTTGCTTTTGATGCATTTCTGTAAAGTTATGTATTTATAATTCATTAACAATTTTGGGTCACTCAGGTATGCAATAAGGTTTACAGGTTGTTGTTTTTCTCACGCAGTTTGCAAAGTATATAATAATAGGCTATTGAAATCATTTAAATGTGCAATTATTTAATAAGAGATCACTTGTGTTTTTTACTAAAACGTCTCGTGCAGTTTGCAAAGTATATAATAATAGGCTATTGAAATCATTTAAATGTGCAATTATTTAATAAGAGATCACTTGTCTAATATATGGATTAGACATAAACACTGACTTTACTAGTGTTGCTTGTGTTTATATTTTGCCAACACAGTTCTTATGCAAAATAGTTAGTTATTAAGATAAATTAAAAACACATGCAGAAATCCACAAGAAACATTTATGAATATACTGACAGAAAAAAGAACAGAACGGTACGTTTTAGAGAAGATGTTTATTGCACATATCTTTTGATCATTTTATAATATTTCTTCCTATAATACAACATATAACACGTACATCATGCTGTAGCGGCCCCTTGGATTTATTGATCCAGACGCAGAGAGTTTCAAACGGGTGTTGGTTTATTTCTTCCTCTCAACGAGAACTATGCACCATAAGAACCTTGTACACCGTGAAAACTACAGAATAAAAAACAGAAGAAATACAAAATGCTTCTTGTAGTTTCACAAATTCACATATTAATCATGCTCACATATTAATCATGTTTACACCCAATATACATCGTTTTAACCAACTAATAAACAAATGAAATAATGACATTCTCCTTTTCCTTAGACAAATCTTAGCTGATAGTAACACAATCTCCACATTTTATACCTCATTTCGCTCTCCAAGGGCGCTAATCAAAGAGCTTCCACCATCGGCACTCACTAAATCCTTGGTGTTTCGAGTCAGACGTGATCACCCAAACGTGTTTTTTCGTCAATTTTAACAATCATAGGTAGTTTAGATGGTTAGAGTAAGGTTAGGGTTAGGGTGTGGGTTAGGGTAAAGGTTTCGTAAGACTTGAAACACCAAAGATTTAGTCAAAACCAACAAGCCACGCCCACGGATCTGACTCGAAACACCAAGGATTAAGTGAGTGCCTTCCACCATCAGCTAGCATGCTGTCTAGCTCGACACACCCTCACAGTTCGGATCTAAGTTTTACCGTTCCTCCGACGATGCATGAGCACCACATTGTGAAGAGAGAGTAACCGGAAGTTTGGCGTCACAAAAAACATCGGAAGAAGAAAACGGCGCTTTTCAAAATAAAAGCAGAACAGACCACAAGGTGTCATTGTAGAACTACAATGTCTTGTTAACGCATAAATATAATACTGAGTAGGAGAGTATTAATGCAATTTATCGGACATTTACACTTCCACCAAATCCTAGTATAATGAATGAACAAATACACAAAGAGTAAATGAATTGTACAGGATTTCTTGACTCTAAGAAATGACTAGCTTCAAGTTAAGCTATCAGATGTGTAACGTTATAGCATCATGCATAATAAAGCAGTGTTGTTAATTGCTTTGTTCTAATCAGTTCTCAAGGAGGAGCACCAATTTTTTGATTGGTCTCTCAATAACAGAGAGCTTGGAGGGAGGATCTTGTTTTTTATGAGGTTTCCTATCCCCAACTTGCACTTTAACTTGACGAACTAAGCCATCGCTACTTTGAACAGTCTCAATCACTCGTCCAAGTTGCCACTGATTTCTTGGGAGGTTGTCGTCTTTAATAATGACAATATCATTCACTTTGAGGTTGCGCTGAGGTAAGTGCCATTTCTGTCTCATGCATATGTTCAGCAGATACTCCTTTTTCCAGCGGCTCCAAAACTGTTCGATAAGGTACTGAACTCTTCTCCACCTCTTTGTCGCGTACAGGTCTTCCTTAACAAATACTCCTGGGGGAGGAAGAGCAACTTTAGATTTCATCATAAAGGTGAGGTGATTCGGTGTTATAGGCTCAAGTGCCTGAGGATCATTGATTCCATCCACTGTTAACGGGCGGCTGTTAACAATAGCCATGGCCTCATATAGCAGTGTTCTGAGGGAGGCGTCATCAAGTCGACCTGGGCACTGTGCAAAGGTGGCATTCAGCACATTTCTAACAGTTCTGATCTGTCGCTCCCAGACACCGCCTGCGTGACTGTCAGAGGGAGCATTAAAGACAAATTCGCACTGCTTCTCAGTCAGGAAGATTTCCAGCAGCTTAGTGTCACATTGTTTAAGTGCTTCCTTGAGCTCTTTTCTGGCTCCTACAAAATTAGAGCCTTGGTCACATTGTAGTTGTTGAACAGCTCCTCTCAGGCTGATGAAGCATCTCAATGAGTTGATGAATGAGTCTGTTGATAAATCTTCGAGCATTTCGATATGAACAGCTCTAGAGTACAGACATGTGAAAATCAAGCCGTATCTTTTGTATTCTTTGCTGGCTTTCTTTACAATGAAAGGGCCGAAACAGTCTATGCCGCTGTATGTGAAAGGTGCTGAGGCTTCGACGCGTTCTTTGGGAAGTTCGGCCATTTGCTTCCTCTCTGTCGGCCGTCGTAGTTTCCTGCAGAACACACAAGTGTGTATCAGCTTAGCAACCAGCTTGCTCCCACCAATTACCCAGAATCCGTTGGCCCGAAGCTCCATTAAAGTCTGGCTTCGACCCTGATGGCATGTCTTTGTGTGGAAATGTTACACAATCAGCTTGGTGATGTGGCTGTTATTTGGTAAGATAACTGGGTGCTTGATTTTGTGACAGAGCGATGACTGTTTCAATCTCCCACCAACAAGGAGGAGTCCTTCAGACCAGATAGGGTTTAGACGGAATAGAGAGCTTGAGTTTGGAAGGTCTTTTTTACCCTGAAGCATCTTTATCTCCTGGGGGAAGGCTTGTTGCTGTATGATCTTAATCACTTCGTCTGCAGCCTTCTCACGCTCCTTAACAGTCACATACTCACTGTGTTGTTTCGATTTAGACCCCAGCCTCTTGATTCTTGCAACCACCTTAAGAATTGTTGTCCAGGAGGAAAACTGACTCAGACGCCTGAGGATGTCATTGTAGTTTTTGACTTCTGTTGCAAGCACCTGAATTGTCTTGACTTCAGGATCACCAACGAGTAATTCTGATGGCGTGCTGGGTGTTAGATGTAATTCACGCTCCCAGAGAAACTTCGGTCCTCGCAGCCAGTTTGTTGAATGAATGTCTGAAGCACGAAGCCCTTGGGATGCGTGATCGTCTGGGTTTTCTGCGGTGTCCACGTAGTGCCACTGACTGGGATCACTGTTATCTCTTATTAACTGAACACGGTTCGCAACAAATATGTGGATCCTACGGGCATCATTATTAATGTACCCAAGCACAACTTGTGAATCTGTCCAGAAAACCTCTTCATCAATCTTTATGTCAAGTTCACCTTTTAACATGACATTGACTTTTGTGGAAACCACTGCTGCTGTGAGTTCTAGTCTTGGGATACTTGTGACCTTTGAGGGTGCAACCCTTGCTTTCTCCAACACAAGACTGCAATGGACTTCATCTTTGTCATTTTTGTACCTGAGGTAAGAACATGCACCATATCCCACGCAGCTGGCATCCGAAAAATGGTGCAACTCTACTCTGACAATGTTATGGCAGTCATAGGGGTGGTAACATCTTGGAATTGAAATCTCTTTCAACTTGTGAAGACCATTTATCCACTCCTCCCACCGTGGTCTCATATCTTCTGGGAGTTGATCATCCCATCCGATGCCTCTGTGACACAGCTCTTGAAGTATACGCTTTCCAGTTAGGCTGAATGGAGCGATGAATCCAAGTGGGTCATAAAGAGAGGCAATGACAGACTGACACCCACGCCGGGTTGAAGGCTGATCTTTCAAACTGATGTTAAAGCTGAAAGTGTCGGTTTTAATCGACCATTGAATGCCGAGTGCACTCTCTGATAAGGTTGGATCCAGTCCTAGAGGTTGGATGGTTGCTGCTCTTTCTGAGGGATCTAAGCAGGCGAGGGCTGCTTCCTCATTTGAGTTGAATTTATGAAGGCGTAGTCCTCCTTTTTTGCACAACTCCTGTGACTCAGTGATCAGTTTCTTGGCTTCCTCAACTTATGGGACGCTGATTAACCCGTCATCAACATAAAAGCTTTTCTCTACAAATGTTGATGCCAGTGGATAGGTAGCTTTGTGTTGC
>NC_079897.1:6593306-6594374 GCF_024868665.1 Triplophysa rosa
TGTGTTGAATGTCTGTACTAGAAGCTTCCAACACCAAAGAAAATTCCTTGTGTGTGCAAGCACACTTGGCAATAAAGCTCTTCTGATTCTGATTATGTAATTGTTTGTTATTAGTTAACACCATCCAACAGCTTGCGGTACCTAATTGACATCAGCCAAAAAGTCATTTCAGAAAGTAGTTACATAAAGCACAAAAACATTTAAGACAAACAACATTAAAGGGATAATTTACCCCAAAAAGAAAATTCTCATCATTGACTCACCCCCAGGTTGTTCTTAACCTGTATAAATTTCTGTGTTTTGCTGAACACAAAGGGAGATATTTGTAAGAATGTCAGTAACCAAACAGATCTCTTCCCTCATTTAGTGCCATAGCAGGGAAAATAAATACGGGAGTCAATGTGGGATGATATCTGTTTGGTTGGCTGACATTCTTCTAAATATCTTCCTTTGTGTTTAACAGAACAAAGACATATATACAGATTTGGTCATTTGAAACTATCTGAAGGTAAGTAAATAATGACAGAATTTTCACTTTTGGGTGAACTGTCCCTTTTTGGAATAATAGGTATAAATTGGACCAGAAATTGCGATAGATAAATCATTACTGTGAACAGCAACATACAAAAAGAAAGTAAAGAGTCAATTCTGGTTGACTTTAAAAAGTGTTACGATGTTATCGACGTACTGCAATTTTGTAATCACAGTGACTGGATTAAAAACGATTACTTACATTTGATGATAATTACATACTAATCAACCTTAAGTGCTGATATACATTAGAATCAGGCTTAGCCGAGAACATCACATAGACACTTAAAACTCACAGTGTGGGTTTAAACCACTTTTGTCATGCTCGCTTATCTATTTCCATACAAGTGGAAAATTAAATCTTATTTCATGGTCGGCATTTAAGACCGAATATACTGCAAAATGTAAAAGATAAGATCATTTTAAATGACAAATCCCTGCTGGACACAATTACATTCACAATTGCCTCTGCAACGTTAATTTTAACTCGGCTCTATATCAGATTTTCCCCAACACACACACACACTATATATATAT